>NC_068367.1:147500-439920 GCF_020536995.1 Dreissena polymorpha | reverse complement strand
CTCCGCTATAATGGATTTAAGGGAAGACACACTCCGCTATAATGGATTTAAGGGAAGACACACTCCGCTATAACAGATTTAAGGGAAGACACACTCCGCTATAATGGATTTAAGGGGAGACACACTCCGCTATAATGGATTTAAGGGAAGACACACTCCGCTATAATGGATTTAAGGGAAGACACACTCCGCTATAATCGATTTTTTCGTTGAAAAGAAGTCTCTTCTTAACGAAAATCTAGTCTTAGCGGAAAATGTAGTAACTCACTAGCCTGTGCGGACTTAACATGCTAATCGGATGCGACGCTTGACACATACACAATAAGCCCCGTTTTCCAAGGGTATTGCTCAAATATTGGAACCGCGTTCTGAGAAAACTGGGAATAATGTATGTGAGTAAAGTGTCGTCCCAGATTAGCCTGTGCAGTTGGCACAGGCTAATCAGGGACGACACTTTCGCCCTTAAACTAGATTTTTGCTGAGAAAGAGACTTTCTTTAAACCACGAGCGTATATTGACATCTAGAGTCCGTGTTTAAACAGAAAATTTCATAAAAGCGGAAAGTGTCGTCCCTGATTAGCCTGTGCGGACCTGCTCAGGCTAATCTAAAACGAAACTTTACGCACATGCATTAAGCCCAGTTTTCTCAGAACGCGACTCATTGTATGCATCCATTAGGTGACGGCGCTCACATGGAGGAGAGAGTCTTACTGGACGAGTACGTGCTCAAACCCCTCGGGCTGTGTGTACCGGGGTAACGCATGGACCCGCGGGGCCAAGGAGTGGAACTTCGGACAGGTAGTATGGCGCACCAATGCTCGAGCAGCATTTAGATGCTGCTCGGCCAGCAATTAACTGCTCGAGCAGCATTTTTTCTGCTGCAGCAGAAATATCCTGCTCGACCAAATTATGGCATCAGCCAAACAGAATAAGATTACACATAGGCATAAATCATGTAACGTTGGAGCAATTGATCAGCCAGATTTGCATGTTCCTACATGACTTATAGATTTCAAAGCTTAATTATTATTTTATGAACAACTACGAAAAAAGGATGAAAATTTAATAATAATTGATTGAAACACAGATTATGAGTTGTTGCAGTTTTTCTAAAGTTATTGTCAGGTCTATTTCGTTTCCGTAGAGGTAGCTTATGTCGTCCGTTTGTAAGCTCAAATTTGATTGGCTGACGGGTTCAAGGGCTTATTCTTAAATAAATGCTGGTCGAGCAGGATTTTTCTGCTGCAGAAGAAAAAAATGCTGCTCGGGGAGGAATTTTGATGGTCGAGCACGATCTAGATACTGCTCGAGCAGCAAATATGCTGCTCGAGCAGCAATTGCAGAAAAAAATGCTGCTCGGGGAGGAATTTTGCTGGTCGAGCACGATCTAGATACTGCTCGAGCAGCAAATATGCTGCTCGAGCAGCAAATTACTGCCCGAGCAGCATATTCTGCTGCAGCAGAAATTAAAGTTTCGACCCCTTTGGTGCGACATACAGGTAGGGTGTCATGTTAGCGCAGTGCTCGGTTCAAACGCTTTTCGACCCGGCGATCCGGATGCAATTCCCCCTACTGGCGCATGTGAGTTCTGATATTGGTCGCATTTATAGAAAGGTGTTTTTGTCTCAGGGTTATCTTGTTCCACGAAACACAAGACTACGCCAAAATCGAATAGGTTGGGTAAAGAATGAATGATGATGGAATGATCGTTCATTTTCTAGAAAAAAAAACACGACTCGTTCAAGTTCCATTAAGCTACACTAGGTTGCAGGACGTGTTTTTTAAACGCATGTGTCACTTGTCACAATAATTTTAAGTTACATTTTTACCAATATTTTGATCGGGTCATTTCGATAGCACAGAATGGTCATTCAGCGTGATACTTTACAGCTTTAACTTTCGAACAGTCTGCAATCGTTGCAAACCCACGTTTGTTGATAATACAAATTCTATTGTTTTGTTTGCTTTCTGATTGTTCTCAGAAAAAGTACATTCAATAGAAAATCAATAATATTGAAATGGTTCTTTTTGCGTTGTAGACCGAGAATCAACACCCGTCTGTGGTCCAGAATTGCCGGGGATGAATAATTATTATTTAACTATGTAGAGTGTCAGAAAATCTACACATGAACTTTCTAATTGATATCCTCATACAATATACGTATTTAGTAATACAATGTTTAAATGGTTTCGTTAGAATTGCGAGTGAGTGTACCGATATCATAATGCATTTATTAGGTAGTTTCTATAAAATATTTCTTGTTATAATGTATCGAAAGCAGTATTCGTTTACTGATTAACATTACGATACGAGGGTACCTTAACCCATCTATACCTAGCGTCTATAAAAAAGGCCTTGGCAAACAGCGTAGACCCAGATGAGACGCCGCATCATGCGGCGTCTCATCAGGGTCTTCGCTGTTTGCTTAAATAAAATTCTAAAAGAAATATTCTAAATATAGAAATTAATATACTAGACATCCCTAATTTTGGAAATAAATTGATCGAATTTAGAAGGATCGGAGAGTCCACTAGGCATAAATGGGTTAACAAATATTGTATGTCAAAGTGTGCTTATCGTTCTTGCTAGTTTGAGGAAGACATTCTGCAAGCCGCTCTGTTTCTGATGAGGAAGGGATTCAAGGAGGATAACTCTCGAGCCATGGCCGACCCGGTGAAAGTGTCGCGAGTTCTTGTAAAAATGGTATACGAATATTATGTGATTGCATATGCCTTGTTCTGAGAAAACTGGGCTTAATGCGTATGCGTAAAGTATGATCCGAGATTATCCTGTGCAGTCTGCACAGGCTAATCAGGGACGACACTTTCTGCTTAAACTAGATTTTCGGTAAAAAGGGATTTCCTTTAAACGAAAATACGATTAAAGCGGAAAGTGTCGTCCCTGATTATTCTGTGCGGACTGCACAGGCTAATCTGGGACGACACTTTACGCACATGCATTACGTTTTCTCAGCACAAGACTCAATTATTATATTCCCAATTGGACGTCTTTTTATTTTATTTTATTAAACAAAATTTACCTTAATTAAAAATCAAACATTTATTAGTGTTGAAATAAATATTTTCAATATTGTAAGCCCGAAATAGATTTATTTCTCTTGATGATACTATGATACGTGGTCAATCAATTGATTTGTCGCCTAGCAATTAAGTAAACTACCAAATAATCTCTTCTTTCCAATATGTGAAAATACGTTTTTATCGCTTATATAAGAAGTCTTATTGTTCATAATGTTTGTGCGATCTGCAAGTGCTTTCAGTTGTTGATGTCCAATAAGATAATTTTACTTTCTGTCCTCACGCATAGATTAGATAACTCGTTCTTTTTGTATTAATGTGTCAAATATACTGATCTTCTTCAAAAGTGGTGTGACAAAAATATGATTTTTAACGTGGATTGATTACTGCAGCGGCATGTTGATAAGTGGCGACTCATAGATAATTCTGAAATTCATTAGTTTCGTGTCGTAGGAAAACCATGCGTATAGGTGCACTAATACATCTATATGCGACACACATGTCGGCGGTGGCAGCGCCCCCCGTTTTTGTGCAGAAAAATACTAACAAAGTGTGTATTTAATCATGATGGAATGTTGGAATGTTGGAATGATGGAATGTTGTGCGGTCCAACATGAGTGCCAGGGGTGTCTTTGTGAATACTTATATCAAACATGATTAACCCATTAATGCCTAGTGGACTCTCCCATCCTTCTAAATTAGATCAATTCATTTCCAAAATCAGGGATGTCTAGTATATTTATTTCTATATTTAGAATATTTCATACAGAAATTTCTTTAAGCAAACAGCGAAGAACCTGATGAGACGCCGCATTATGCGGCGTCTCATCTGGGTCTACGCTGTTTGCCAAGGCTTTTTTTCTAGACGCTAGGCATTCATGGGTTAAGCCCCCGTCAGGTGTCTCATCCTACTCGCAGAGTTTTACATGTAAGGTATAGTGGAAAATGTGTTCGCATAGCCTCAAAGAGGTCTCGGATTTGGTTCTCACCCATGAAACGTTCCAATGATCTTCTTTTGACAGAGAAGAACTTTTAAAATCAAGGAAACGGTCCTCGATAATACTAAAGCTTCCGTTGTGATCAATGAAGCTTGAACCATGAAGCTTGAACAATGAAGCTCGCACCATTGAACTAAATGCATCTTTATAAATAGGTTAACACTAAACTTAATTACATTTAAACGTCAAGGTCAACTCTCAAGACGACAATGGTGTGCTGGTTGGAAACTGGAGTGGTAACTACGCGGACGGCACCGCCCCGACGGCCTGGGTTGGGAGCGTCAAGATCCTCCGGCAGTACATGAGCACGGGCAAACCCGTGCAGTATGGGCAGTGCTGGGTTTTCTCGTGCGTTACCACCACATTGTGCCGAGCACTCGGCATCCCCTGCCGCACAGTGACCAACTTCGCCTCGGCGCATGATACTGACGGAAGTAACTGCATCGAGAAGTACTTCCGGCTCAACGGTAACGCTTTGGAGAAAGCTGACGTCAGCTGGTCTGGTGATTCCGTTTGGTACGTTGAGAAATCAACTTGTTTTGTTAATGAATTAATCTCAATGATTCACTAAATGTTTATTTTGTTCACTTACAATATGGATGCCCTTTGCATATTGGAAATAATTATTTATTACCAATAATTTTTAGATAACCGCACTATGGACAAACAACCTCGTTATATTTCAACGGCTCTCGAGTGCGTGCAAAATTAATGGCGAATTGGCCCTGTTATATTGTAATGCAGTGATTTTGTAACTGCCTTCAAAACACTGCACAGAAAAGCAAAGTGCACATTTCTTTGCCTGCATTTGTCAGGAATTTCCACGTGTGGAATGAAGTGTGGCTGTCTCGACCTGACCTTGAACCTCGGGGTCATTACGACGGCTGGCAGGTGATAGACGCCACTCCTCAGGAAACCAGCGAGGGTAAGATACTAGTATAGTTATTAAAGAGCGGTCATTTTAGCTTCGTATTAAAGAGCGGTCATTTTAGCTTCGTATTAAAGAGCGGTCATTTTAGCTTCGTACGATTTTGGAAACATAATTTGGTGTAATGTTATGGCTTATTGGTTATCACAGCCATTGTTTGTTTATCAAGTGATCGTCTTTTGCAGCCATCAGTAAGGTATGGCGCATGTTTTACCAGTCGTTTCATGACTAATGCAAATAAGGCATAATATCGAGTTTAGGAGTGAATTGCATCATGCATTGTGCTTGAAGTCCTTACGCACAAACGAGGCAAAGTGTTACAATTTTAAGTATTCCAACTTAGCTGAGACTGCTTGCTTTGATACCATCGGGGCTTGGTGGACGTCAGTTATCAGACAAGGATACTATGGTGTCACCGTTTCATGTTATAAATAAGCGAAGACTGGTCTGTTCAGTTGCACGACAGAGGTTTTGTGTAAGATTTTTCAAAAGTTGACATAATAGATATAAATAAAATTTTAAGGGCCTATCAGTGTCAAACCACACTATAACAACAGCCACGAGTGAAAAAATATTTATTCTATCACGAGTGAATTAAAATCGATATTCCACCGAATCCAACACATTTTCGTTTTATTTTATGCTTTTTTTCACAGTTTATTTAAATTGTTAAAGAGTTTAACTAAAGAATTTCGCTGGGATAATGACCTCATTTCGTCAAAAAAATGACGTCATTTCACAGTTAACAGTGAAAATTATCGATAATTTTCACTGTTCATTTTCACTGTTTGAAACAGTGAAATTATCAGTTTTAATTCACTGTATTTCTCTATAATCCACCGGAAAGCATAAAATAAATTATTCTCTTAGTGAGTAAATAAATTGTGAAGTCTATATACTGTGTTGTGGCTGCTGAAGTTATGACGTTTCTCTCTTAAAATTGTACCAAAAGATGCAATATATTAAAAAGTATATCGTAGAATCTGAGTCGGTATTCAACAACACATTAGAAAATAACACGGTTAGTAATGTTCAAATGTCAAAGATTACTTGAGTTTAACAAGTCCATTGAATGCCCCGCCCCTTTCTGCAGGAGTTTACACATGCGGCCCGTGCCCCCTAGTGGCTCTGAAGGCTGGCGAGTGCGGAGTGAAGTTTGACACTGGCTTCGTGTTCGCCGAGGTGAACGCTGACGAGGTTCACTGGGAGCTGCTCCCGGGCGGCGGCACTAGGCGCCTAAAGGTGGACAAGAAAAGGTGAGTTGACTTCCGGGCAGAGAAACTAATTACAAAATATGTATTGAATGCAATTCACTTGGCAATAAGCTATTATGTCTGTACAACAATCAACATTTCATATAAACTAGTAATCGCGTAATCGCAACAAATCATTTTAATTATTCAAAATCATTTATTTTAAAACATAACACTTGCTACGTACTTTACAAGAAGTTCTATATAGTAACATTTAAAGTTCATTTGTAATTGATGTACATGTTTATTTTAATGCGATTAAAGGTGATAAGTTACACATGTTCTTTTCTGCAAGCATTGGCAAGTTTATCAGCACTAAGATTCCCGACGGGAAGCCGTATAAGCTGTCGGAGGCGCCGCCTAGATATGACCTTCAACCTTTGTCGGAGATTCGCCGTCTGGACATCACTGATCTGTACAAATATCCCGAAGGTACGATAGATGTATTGTTGCGTAAAATGGGCCTTTTCACATGTTGGTAAATTGACAAAATTAAAAAAATTGTTTCAGATTCGCAAATATTTGTTTGTTTTGTTTTGGGAGGAAACAGCAATACTGAGAATTTACCATGCTCTAAAATATCCATTATATGCGTCTTTTGACGATTTAAAACCTGAAAATAATAAAGTGTTGCAATGCGAAACAATTGAATAATTTGGAGGGTTCTGTTGTGGTCGTTATATTTTGTGATACTACGAGGATTGCTAATATTAAGTATAAAATACATCTGGCATTGTATCCGGAAGGATGGCCGATTGGTCTAAATTGTATTCTTTATTTTTTACTGGAGCTTTTTATATCCAAGATTTACATTTATCAATATAAAGCATTTAATGACAAACTTCAAAACATGCCAGAATCTGTGAAAAGGCCCCTTTAATGCTTTATATTGATAAATGTAAACATCAGATCTAAAAAGCTCCATTGAAAATCAAGAATAAAACCAATGAAAGAAATAAAGAAACTCTCATCTGGGCTCGAACCACTGACGCCTGGAGTGTAAAAGTCTTTCGCTTAGACCATTCGGCCGTCCGTGCTTTTCATAACTGATGAGTTTTATGCTATATATAAGCAATCTTCGTAGTATCAAAAACTATAACGACAATAACAGAACTCTCCAAATTATCCAATCGTTTCGCGTTGCAACGCTTTATAATTTTCAGGTTTTTTAAATCGCCAAAAGATGCATATAATGGATATTTTAGAGTATGGAAAATGTTCAGTATTACTGTTTCTTCACCAAAATCATAACTGCAACGAAAACTTGCAAATATGAAAACTGATTTTTTTATTTTGTCAATTTACTTAAACTTGAAAAGGCCCCTTTAAGATTCATGTCATGCGTTTTTAATTTAACATGGAATTGCTGAACAATATGGTTGTGTTTTGTTTTTAAAAATGATGACTAGCAAAATAAAGCGTTATTAATAAACAAAAACTACCTTATTTAAATACGTAATTTAATTATATATGCCTGAATTCAGTTGAATTTAGTAAGTTTACCTAAGCATGTTGCATTCTACTACATGTTGTGTATGTATACTTCGCTCTGCTGTACGGTGTTGCAATGTGAATGTACACACACGTTCTGCGAGTGTACTTTGCCACCACCCGATATATATATATATAAAACAAACGATTTAATGCTTTTTTCCATCGAAACTTACAAAGGCGTTTTCCAAAATGTGCACGTAATCATATAATCGATGTTCCGTTTCTTAACAGGAAGTGAGGAGGAACGAAAAGCGGTGCTGCGCGCGCATCAAACTGCAAACCACCCAGTTCCCGGCACGTATGAGACGGAGTCTGTAGTGGAGGTTGTGTTTTACACTTTACTATCGATAGTACATTAAACTTTGAATAAAATTTTGACGAAAAAGGTTCAAGTTAGATAATATTTTCAACCGTTTTACATTGTGTAATGTTTAAATGTCCTCAACTTGTGCAGTATTTCGACGAAGAAGTATTGGAACGTAAATCAGAGATTTCATAAAAATCATAGGACATTGTATCAGGAAATTGGTTTCCGCGCAGTATCTAGATAATCATTTGGATCATATAAATTAGTATGCTGGTTAGCCTTGACGAAATAATAAAATTATTATTTTAAAACAAAAGATCTTAGGTCAATGTCACAGTGACGACCTTGCTGCAAGTCAGGGCAAGGTCACAGTGACGACCTTGCTGCAAGTCAGGGCAAGGTCACAGTGACGACCTTGAAGCAAGTCAGGGCAAGGTCACAGTGACGACCTTGCAGCAAGTCAGGGGGCATACATGTATAACAAACATTTCTTACTAAAATATAAACACAACACAGTTTATATTTCGAAATAGAATGACGAAACAGCAACACATTTATAAAACGTATCATTCGAATTTGTTTGTTTTTATAAAGACGCTACAATATATCAGAGTACATTACAATTGAATAACATAAGGAACTGTCAAATTGAGATGGAAACTTTTGTTTATGCCTTACAAATATAAATCATAAACAGTAAGGTAACACTCTACCCTAGGGATTGATCGTGGATTTATTGGTATGGCCGTTCTACCCTCAACTCTGATTTGATTAGGTGATTGTCAGTTATTGGCCTGAGCATGTACCCTTGATGCCGGTAACCAGCTTATGTACACTTATTGCCGGTAACCAGCTTATGCAAAATTATTGCTGGTAACCAGCTCATGTACATGTACCCTTGATACCGGTAACCAGCTTGCCCAGGAAAAGTGTCCGTATATTGAACATAGATCGCCGTAGAATGACTGATATACTGTAAAAATGGGCAAAAATATAAAACACAACCACAATATAAGAGTGACTTTATGCCGATTTCCAGCACATGGAGTACCACCTCCGCCACAGCCAAGAAGTCTTGATAGGCGATAACCTGCCGCTAGAGTTCACGGCCACCAACACCGGAAGTGCCGAGCGCGAGATCATGCTGGCCTCTATCAGGGTCGCACCCAAAGCCTACACTGGCGAGACGGGCAGGATCTTCTTTGAGAAGAAGTTTAGTGGAGAGAAAATCGCAAGCGGAAAAAGTAGGTCAAGTTTTGGTTGGGGTATACATGCACTAGCCGTTGTCGTTATTGAGTTATGTCCGTTTTGCGACAAATCAGACGCGTGGGGTCTTTTTAGGTTATTCAACATAATGTACATATATTTTTCACTCCAGCCGTGTCGTTCAAAACGGTTTTGACGGTCGCTGATTATCTCCCTAATTTGATGGAGCTAGCCGGACTGTATATCGAGGCTACCGCTACCGTCAAGCAGCTCGGCAATGAGCCTCCGCAGTCCAGAATAAAGACGCACGATTTCCGCTTCCGGCGCCCAGACCTGGATGTGAAGGTGATATAGTAGCTTTCTCGTTGCATAGACCTCGATTGGTTACAGCAAAAAAAATGTGAATGTTTGTATTTATTGGACACGAATACTTTCAGTCATTAGATATTAATAATTCATTAATTGGAAATGAACGTTCTCATCTTTTGGAAATGAGCAATTTCATTTATTTGAAAACTTTATATAGAGTCATTTGTTTGCGCAATATTATAATTCTGTTCTAAAGATGTTTTGTTACACTTTCAGGGTCCTCAAGACGGCAAGGCACGGTTAGGTGAGCCCATGCAATTCGTGGTGAGCTTCACCAACCCGCTTCCTCAGGCGCTTATCAACTGCGATATCTCCATGGAGAGCGACGCCTTTGAAGATATCAAAGACGAACATGTTCCGTACGTATACAAACATAAGTATATGTATTTTTATGTCCCCAATCTATACTGGGGGACATACTGTTTTTGCCCTGCCTGTTTGTTGGTTTGTTTGCGTCAAACTTTAACATTTGCCATAACTTTTGCAATATTGAAGATAACGACTTGATATTTGGCATGCATGTGTATCTCATGGAGCTGCACATTTTGAGTGGTGAAAGGTCAAGGTCATCCTTCAAGGTCAAATATATCGGGTGACATAGTGTTTCACAAACACATCTTGTTTAGATATACTGTTAGTTGGTATTTACTCTTCATGAGTTGCAATCTGATCCCCGTCTCGGTCAACTAACTTGTGAACACATTGGACATGAACTCCTGTATGGGCAATTCTCTCCCCATCCCGCTCTGATTCAAGCAGGCCAGTAATATGTTAAAGGCATACGTATGAGGACTTCGTACCAAAAGACCATCTACTCCATTGAAAAGTTTAAGTTTGTTAAAGCGAGATTATACGATTTTATATGTGTTAAATTGTAATATATTGATAAAAATATGTTACAATAACACAATATATGCAAGAAAATTTAAACATTGAAGACGAATTTCATAAAATTCAGCAAAGACAAATTAGCGCCCCGAGTCGATTGTGACGAAGAAATTCCGTACATATTTTCCTACAATAACCAAAGCATTCGTCTTTTTTTAGGATCGGAGTTAGTGTTCGTGTGTCGTATGAAAAATATTGTTGCAGGAAATTAAAATGATCCGTAAAACAAAATTGTGTCTTTGTATCGTATGAACGAATCTCCACTAAAACTAAATTTAGATTCAAATCGTACATGCATGACATACATGCTGACGAATTCGACTATACAGACAGTTTCGATTTGAGAATTAAACCGACAAACATATCGAAGGCCTGTTTATTCCAGAGATGTTCCTGCAAAGGCAGTGTTTGAGAAGACATTCAAGCTGATACCCACACGACTCAAGCAGCATGCCGTCATCTTCAGCTTTGACTGCAAGACTTTAAAGGACATCGCCGGCTCTGCGACCGTTACCATTGAAAAATAAAGTAATCGTTACCTCGAAAACATAAAGCGACGAATGCCTTACAAAATTGCATAACTGTAACCATAGAAACATCGAACAACCGTTAACAGCGAGATAGAGCGACCATTTTCTTAGTAAATGGTGTCCGTTACCTCAACCTCAAGAGACCTTGATCCAAATATTGAACACAGGTTTCCATAGACACACACACGACCGTAACCACGATATGAAGAACAATTTGTAAGAAACATTTATAATCCGAAAATTATCGTAATATATGCAGTAATCACACAAAAGGCATGTAATTCGGGTGCTTTTAGCTAGTATATACTTCTTTATTTATGGCGTGGTATGATTGATTTTAGAGTGCTTATTTCGGATTTATACATGGCAATATCTGATTGGCTTTTGAAATATTGTGCTTTATAAATTTTTTAATAACTCATTCAAGCTCTTTCCTAAATCACGTGTTCATGTATATCCATACATACGGATGGTTTATAATATTATAAATCCTTCCATTAATACACTCCCCGAAAGAGGAGAGTCGCTGCATCGAACGACCGTCCGACTAAATATTTTTAAGTTTGCAGTTGCGAGAAAAAAATCCACTGATACTTTCGTAAATCAAACGTGCTGTCCCTCCCTCTGTCCGTCCGGTATTTGCGATTAATTATAGGAAGCTTTCCATGTAGCGTTCACATGCGAATATAGTCAGATTCTTCCGCTTTATTTCTTTAATAGTTGTTCTTGGCCTTTTGATACCAATAGGGTATGTTCTTTGCCAAGAAATGTCCATGGAACCTATCAGTTGAGTTCCATGATATTTTAGGCAGTTACCCTACCAATGTGTGTACCGCATGGTGTCATGTATTTCCTGTTCGTTGATCATTGATTTGGGTTATTGCTCATTTAATTATAAATTTGAATGTTTTAATTCTGCATCTACTGTATTGACCTTGAAGGATGTCATAACGCTCATTAATAAAAGTCACGTATAACATAGACATCAAAGAGGTAAGTTTACCATCGGCTTTTCTGAGCTTAAACACTGGCTTTTCTTAAATAATCCTGTATAATGTTCAACCATTATTGTGAGAAATAATTAAGCCCACCGTGCCAAGCTGTTCCATTCGAATGCGTATTTCCGGGAGTTGTTGCCCTTTTAATTGAAAATATATTATCAGTATATATTTTTATAGGGGCATATTAGTTCGTGCGAGACCTTTGGAACAACTTACCATATTGGCTGTGACTGAACCAACAATATCCGTTTGGGGTAGGCAAATTGTATTACAAGCTCAGCCAACTACTAAATATCGTTTTATGAAGAGTGCGAGGTTATTTATATGACCATGCTCAATATACTCAATATATCCATAAGCGCATTATCGGGAAAAATCCATTGGTTTTAATTATTATTATTTTTATATTTCATAATCTTGCTATCCTTAACATTGCATTTATATTATATTAAACTTGAAAGTTATTTTTCATTATGTACTCTTTATATAATAAAATGTATAGAAATATGTATGTTAAATTGTGTATTTGTATGCTATCATAAACATTGCATTTATATTATATTAAACTTGAAAGTTATTTTTAGTCTTTATAACAAAATGTATAGAAATTTATATTTGTTGAATTGTGTATTTTTATTTTTATGCAATCATTATCATTGCATTTATATTATATTAAACTTGAAAGTTATTTTTTATTATGTACTCTTTATAATAAAATGTATAGAAATATATAATAAATAATTATGTTGAATTGTGGATTTTTATTTTTACATATATAACAAGCAAGTTTGCATTGTTGTATTAAAACGGTATTTAAATATTTGGACAATGCTACTTATAGTGAGACCCTTGTAATTAAGTTGCAAGTTAATACTGCTTTATCAAGGAAATTTAACAACGTTACATATGCAGTCATCTGGAGCTATGCGCGCGGATCATTAATCAAATAAAAAACATATTTATAACAATTAGTTAACAGTGGGCAGGCAGGCAAAAGTGTCAGGTAGAAGAGAGAACGCACTTTACCAATTTAAGAATGATGTCTTCCGAAATTTTCCAATATCCGAAGCATGAATGTTACTCAACCAGCATCGCTTTATACATTTATTTTCGCATGAATTTACAAGGAGTTCAAATAACATTCACATGGAAACTTTGCATATTCATTAACGGTAAAAGTCATAACATCAAACAACATGTTACTCATTATTTTGCTCCGATATTGGTGGAATGATGGCTAATTCAAACGAGTCGTTACAAAAAGATAAAGTGAAAGATAATATTTTACAGAAATAATCAAATAAATATCCATACAGTTGATTATGACGGTTTCCAGACATTCATCCGCATTATTCGCAAGCACATACGATTAGAGTCTCGATTAATTTATATATTTGATTTTTTAAATTATATATATTATTGATTTTTCACAGTGGGTAAGAGCACTGACCGACATAATCAAATTCTCGCTATTAAAACAGTATGTCATAACTTGGAGAAACTCTCGGTAGCTGTGTCCATATCGACGGGTTCCTTGGTTGTTTCTTTTCGTGATGACTTCCCTTGCTGAAATAAAATCGGATATTGAGAAAGGAACACACATGGAATATGTTAGAACATTGAGTAATAATTAAATCAATGGTGAAACCCACATTTCATTCACAACCTCAATAAATTAGTGCATAGATTAAAACTTGCCAACATAACATACATTTGTACACATAAACAAAATACGAACTCGACTTAAGGGGAGCAACTCGTACTGTCATATGAACAGTAACTCTGTGAAACTAAACATTTTACAACCATGGTCACCGAATATTGTTCAAAGGCGTGAGCAAACCAACTCAAACAACATACACGAGATACACAGATTAAATGGTGTTGATATCCATGTTAATATCCAATTTTCTAGATAGGCCTTCTTTTATACACGATCAATTTTGTGCGTAACATAGGTACATTCATATAATTAAATAAATAAACATCCCACAGCTCAGCTGTTATGAATAATTTATTGTTGACTTGCCCTACAGCGGAGCGGATTTTTTATTTAATAATTTTTGTGCGTTGATAAAAGTTGTAGTGAAGCAACTATGCCATTGACAAACAGGGGGAACAATAATAAATAATTTCATTACTAAAGAATGTAAGTTATGTGGTTTCAGATATTTGAATGATAAGGAAAAATATGTTTAACATAATTGTATACTTCGTTAACATGCAGTTAAAGAATAAACAATCCTACAATACATCGACAAGGTTATACTAATAGCATACTTTCACAGCAGTGGTTTTAACTTGCACATTGACGTCTAAAAAATTAACTGCGCATAAACTTAACAGACTTCCTTCTTACATTATAACAGTTGATTTTTAAGCACACTAGAAAAATTTGTCTAACTGAAATAATTATGATGTCCGCCTTGTTCAATCTTCACTCAGCAAGCGTTCGTAAGATTCTTTTTTTACGCAAAAAGGACTTTTTGAAATCTTTTACACGGGGAACGGTCACAATATTCCACCAAAAGACTCAGGCTTTCGAAGAAATTGCACGGACAAAATAACATAATATACGATGGGTACCTTTTAAGTTTAAATGTGATGATAATTAAGTAGGTATATAATACGTGAGTTTTTGTCGGAAGCTCACTATGGCAAATGTTCCATCGCATATTTATTGTTAAACACCGCATTAACTCTAATAAACGAAGTAAGAATATGTCAGGTTTAAACCAGTTACTAAGTCTGGTAAGAAAAAAGCGCACGTTACCGAAGCGACAGCCTTGGGTTTTTCTGTAGACGCACTGGCCGCCTCCTGGATCTGTTGGCGGATCTCCTTAAAGCTGGCATCCACCTTGTCCGTCTTGGCTCTCGTCGACTGCAGATTCAACTGGAATACGTACGGGCATGCCTATTTGGGAAGGAATGCATGCAGTTTGTTTCAAAATACCAACAATTACCTTTTTAAACGCTGGATTTAAATACCGTGAGATGTCTATAAACCATTTTGAAAGTGTCGTATTTATTTACTGAAATGCTGCAATCAGAATGTAAACGACTGGGAGCTTGGTTGATTGGTATCTAAGCAATTTCCAGGATAAAACAAAAATTGATCCGGTTGCATACAACGTAATATACATACATTTTTAAATCATTTAAATAAATCGATGGCAGACAAAACATGTCATACGGAAGAACATTCCGCGCAAAGACTACATGTACTAAAATTACGAGTACTGCGTAAATAATATGTTTGAGCATGTTTGAAAAGACAAGCGAACGGAACGATAACCTTCGCGGATGAAGCTCTATTCAGAACGAAATGTTTTATAATATATTATTCACTTGTATGGTTGTTAAGTTATTGAACGCATACACTTTTAAAGGTTGGTCATCCGTTTACTAAATGTAATATAGAATAAACATAGTTTTTTACTCGTAAATTGTGCTAGAGAATAATCGAAAAGTTTGTATATTGTATAACTCCAATGTTTATCTTATTACCAATGTGTTTGTGAATATGTGATTTAAAAAAAAGCATGTTCCCAAACGTGATCAATTCAATGTAAACATGTATTAGTACAGGAACACGGAAGCCAATTAGTAACAACGGTTTATTTCATACAAAGCCATGGGGAAAGGTGTTACGCGGCAACCTGAATACTGAATCAAATACTAATTATACATTTGGACCGCGCTCTGTAAAACGGGAGTTTAATGCATGTGCGTAAAGTGTCGTCCCAGATTAGCATGTGCAGTCTGCTTTTATGGTATTATTCGTGAGTGAACGCAAGAGTATCATTTACCTTGCGAATAACAACAGGCACATAATACGCTACTTCATTATCAAAAATATCCCCTGGAGATATAATATTTTAGGAATGCGAATAAATCATGATTATATGTCCGCCTTACTGCCGATTGATGAAATTGTATTCCGCATTACGATATTGCAACCTCAAAAATATCATTTACTTTAAAAATATAATAGAATGTTTTTTTCTTCGGTAAAGTCTAAACTTGCTGAAGAGTCATTATATTCGGGAAATTAAGTTGAAAGCACATTTTGTAATATTTTCTTATGAGGGAAATTACTGTTTTTACAACGAAAAGAGGAATCAAGTTCGAATTCAATCATCGACAAAACATACATATCGTCAAAGAGCTTGTAAAATAGATAAAATGAACATATATTTGCATTTAATTTTTTTTTGGGGGGGGGGGTTTCTATCTGTTTCCTTGTCGATTACATTTTAATCATAAGAAACTAGTGTGCGGAGTATCAAACGGGTATTTATCACCGTCATCATAAGTAGCAGATTCAGCATCAGCATCATCCGTATCATCCTCGTCATCATCAACATGCCATCTGCATTTTTTGTATGCTGAACAATCGATAATCTACATGTTTCTCTGCTGACATATACGCATTTTTCAATAAATTATCAAGGAGCAATCGATTATTAATTTTTAAGACTTGTACATTGTGTTGTAGCATTATATGTGCTATTTTAAATGGTATTAGCATGCTAGTTCAAAACTATGGAGTCAATCGCATATATTGGCAGGTTGGTAAGGTCTGTAAAGCTATCAAGCGAAACTGCGCCATTTCCTCATGTTAATGCTTGCAATAAAAACGTAAACATTCTTCCTCCAAAGTTTTGAGAAGCACATTAATCGAATAATGATTAGATCAATTGAAAGGATCGCTGCTTAAAAATTGTACAGCTACTTTGTCTGGGTCAATTAAAAAAGTGTTTCCCATTGTTGAATAGAACTTTTGATAAAAACGTTCAAATGCACTGCTCCATCAATCATCGTTGTATCTGCTTTTACATTTAGTAATTGATATTTTATGCACCTGACTTTTGGTGGTGATTTTCTAGCGATTGCATGATACCGTTCGTTAGCCGGTTCGTCTCGCAGATTACACAATGCACTCAATTATTTTGCTATTTGCACCGTTTTTGCAGATTACAAATTCTAATTAAATGATGTTTCCATATCAAATTGTGTGACTGTCCTGGTGTTTATGTTGGAATTGTTAAATTGTGTTGAGCGGAAGACTTACCTGAACTTTCAAACATTTATAAGTGATACGTGTTTTTTAAATAAATGTGAGTTTGACAAATTCTTAATGGCCGACCGACGGCCATTGTTCAATTAAGTATTTTTGCAGCTTTCATTCACTTGATATAACATTAACATTCAAATACGGTACTATGCGTTTGCAGGTTTCAAAGATTTAAGTAAGAAGAAAATGTAGTTGAATACAATCATAAACAAAACATTGTAAAATAAACAATACATTTAGTTGCATATATTCTGTACTGTGTAGGTCTTTTTTTAAATATCACTTTAAACAAATAACAGTTACCCTCCTTATATTCATGAAGGATGATTTGTAGATTAAGTGTTTTAATTCAGGGAAATGTCTCAGCAAACGATGATAGCTGTGAGTTTTCTCGTTAAAAAGGAAGATTTTAGGCGGCTGTCCTATTTATAATATTAGGTCTAGTGCAAGCTTATGATGTCTGAAGCACATACTCAACTTAACAATACCATCAAATAATTATTTTCCAAGTAAATGTATTACTATTTTAAAACCAATTGTTTAGTTTAAGAGGGCTTTTTGGAAGATTCAAGTTGTACACTTATGATCGAAACCCAGTTTGGAACACTCTAAACAAAATACAATTAATTTAAAAAAGAATACCTATCCAAGTACAAAAGCTTTAACATCAATACAGCCACTTACAAAGCTTAAGTACTAGGATCCGTGTTGTTTTAACACCCATCCCCCCTCCCACAATACTTTGCTTCATTTTCACACAGATTATGACCGTGTTAAGTGATTTAGGAGGCGTATATTATTTAATGTGTTAATTTTAACGTCAATCCGAGTTTAACCCGTATCGATGTTTTATACAACAAAATAATGCTCGCTATAAAGCTTTTTTCGAGGCAATTATGTTGATCTTGATATCTTTTTATATCAACAACTTCTGACCATTTTTAAATCTTGACATTGAACTGATACTTTGCAAATGACATTCGGGCCATACTATGATGTCACGGACCAAGTGACACTAGTCTTATTTTTTTAATAATGAGGAATAACAAGGAGTGCGTGTCAACCGTTTCGGTGGCATTTGCAACGATTTGTGATAAACATTCAGTTGGTGATATCTCATATTTGAGGCTACAATGTTACTACAGTAAATTTTGCTAATGTATTGCTGAAAACTAATTTCTACTGTTTATGCCTGTGGGGCTCAGTGATTTAGGAGGCGTACTGCGAGTTGCCTGTCATTGCATTTGTTCATTTTAATTTCCATCCGAGTTTAACCCGCATCGACATGTTTTAAACAAATAAATAATGCTCTCTTTAAAGCGTTTTTCGCGCAATTATGTTGTTTTTGATATCTTATTAGACCATCAACTTCCGACCTTATTGTTACCTTGACATTGAACTGATACTTCACACATGTCTTTTAGGTCATACTGTGATGTCACCGACCAAGTGACAATAGTCATATACTTGATACTACTGTTTTACATAATGTACAAGGAAAGAGTATAATTTCCTAAGAAAATGATATAGTACATATCAGCGGTGCTTATCAGTTCAGGTGATATGTGCTTTAGCTACATTTTACAATTTTGGCAAATGTCACAATATTTCATTTTAGTATCTTAAAATTCTTATTTTTAAGGCAGTTTTTTATTCTTATAAATGAAAGTTAAGATTAGCACTACTGATATGGCTTTTAGTTAACTGTACAGTTGTTGCATTTTTGAATGCATTATGTATATACTCTCTCTGGTCAGTAATTCAGTAATCCTGTTGTTTAAATGTCAGATACATTTACATATATCAAGATGAAAACATTGATATTGCATACATAGTATTCACACAATCACACTCACTCACTCACTTACGGGATACATGAACTATCTTTTACCATAAATGTGTTCTCTGTATTATATATACTATTTTATAGTCTCTTATAATTCAAATTTGAATGGCCATTTACAGTTGTTGTTATACATGTGTTTTTATATATTGTATATACTATGTTTTACACGTAATCGGATTAGACTGAAATAAAATTAAATTTATTTTATTTTTTTAATAATTAGGAATAAAACGAGTGCGTGACAACCGTTTCGGACCATTTGAAACGATTTGTTAAACATTCAGTTGGTGATATCTCGTATTTGAGACTACAATAGTACTACATAACGAAGGGAAAATAAACCATAATTGGGTTTAAAACATTCAACGTACCATTTTACAATAAGGAATAAGATGAAACCACTACATTTATAAATGCAACGAAAATTGAAAAAGGCGAACAGATTCGAAACATTTACAATTATATGGGTTACCATTTATTCATGCTTTAACAGCAATAAAATAGTTCAACATTCTGATTGTTCAATCAAGACTATTCATGGAAAACAATCACGCATATAATACCTGTTATTAAAACGGACCTTGTTAATGTATTGTATCCAATTAAAAAATTCAAACATGTCCGTTTCTTCATATGTTTAATTTGACAACAAAATATACGCCAAACCCATTTTAATAAAGTGTTAAAATTTTAACAACACAGTATTGTCTACTTTTTGTGAGTAACAATTGTTGAGCCAAGAATTAAATGATAAAAAGCGACACTCAAAATATTGTATGACCTAAGTGTTATAATTTTTAAACATTACTGAGATTTTAACCAAATATTGACAATAAGGGTGTTTGGTAATCTGAAATAAATTATTAATGTTCGACTGATGTGCCCAACGCATCAAAAGTAAAATTAAATGTTGCTGTTGCTTTTCAGATTCATCAGCAATATCGTCGTCACTTTTATCCGTCGTCATTGTTGTCTGCATAATGATAATGACAATGATGATGATAATGATAATGATGATGATATTTGAGATGATTACGATGATGATGATGATGATGATGACGATGATGATGATGATGATGATGATAATGATGATGATGATGATGATGATGATGATGATGTTGATGATGATGATGATGATGATGATGATGATGATGATGATGATGATGATGATGATGATGATGATGATGATCTGCCTCTTTGAAAATGTTGTTTTTGTACTACTCTGCAGCGTAGTAAAAGGAAAGTATGGTTCCCTCATGAGGTATTCCCCCGAGAGTCCAATTTAAAAAGTCTTATCATAATAAACCATAATTTGTCGCATTAAACTTAGTAACAGTTTATAGTAATGATGGCTTTTTGCAACTCTGATCCGGTGTTAAAAGGCATTACTTACACAGTTTTCCAACTATTTAGACGTGCATATAGTGTACGGTTGTTCCGGTCCGTAAATCTGCGGTATAATTATTTCCTTGTGTTCGTGTGTACATGTTTAAATGCACGTATCCATTAACAAAGCGCTAATCGAGGAGCATCCTTCAGTTCTATAGTTTCTATAATGATATTGACTTTTAGCCACTCGTACTTGGAGTATTGTAGAATGTATTATGTTTTCTCTAACTTGCATTTCATTTCTTCCTAATTTTTGGAGGAACTTTGGAAAACAGGAACAAAGGCAATAGTCATTCAATGATCGGTGTGTCAGCTAATTAAACGTTTTTAATGATATTCTATGCACCAAACATTCTTGGGAGATGGTTTAGTAATTTTATGATTGCGTCTGTTAACCGGTTCGTCTATTACTGACGTCATGGCATAAATCGTTCAGATCCTTGAGCAGTTTTGCTTATAACCATTCCAAATCATTTCAATATCCCCATCACACTTTGATATTAACAAGATGCATTTGTTTACTTTATTTATGCAGAAGATTTTGATTTTCAAGTTTTGTTAAATGCTGTATTAGCAGTGCATGTATTCGAGATAATATTTTCTTTAATATATTTCAAAGTGAAAGTGACAAACATTGCTGTAAAAAAACTATGCTGTACGAATTGAATTTCATGCCTGATTTTTACTAAATTTATTCAAACTTATAGCTGAGAATGCTTGTATGGTCTTTTTAAAATACCACCATCGATAATGATTCATGTTCTTCGGATCGCACAATGACGTTTTGCAAAGTTCCAGTATACCGAGAAATAAATGTGCACTGCATAACCTGTTTGAGAAATGTGATTGTTCTTCTTTACAAAGAACATATTTTGACAACTGGTCTATTGTTAATGAGAATCGTTCTCTTGAAACTAAGTGATGTCTTAAAAGATACACAACTAAACAATACCATCAATTTGAGTATGTACTTGAAATACTTTTATACAAAGACAACCGTTTCTGCCTAAGAGTTTGTTTTACAAGATTCAGTGATATTTTTAATTATTGTAATACACTTTTAAACACTTCGAAACAATACCCACACGATTCTCAAAAGTTTTTGATTTACCTGGACATTTGTAATAATATATTTATACACTCATATGCTATCAAACGTAAATTATCTAAATGTAACTGTTTGTTTTAATGGTATTAACTTAGAAGTTTGATATTTTATCATACTAAAACGTTATATAATCTTAATCAGTATGTTTTGAGGCCCAAACCTTTTAGCTCACCTAATCACAAACTATTAATTAATAGGGAATTTCGTCACCTGTCTGTCTGCACATGCGAGTGTGCTTCCGTTAATTTTTTCTTCTCACTACCTCTCCTCCTGTACTGGTTGACAGTGTTTTTTTTAAATTAAATTCTACGCCATTAACTTTGGGCGACCCACTTTATGTTTTAAAAACGTTACGGGCCATTAAATATGCATGTCACAGAAACTTAATATAGTTCTTAGTACTGAAAACTTTAAACAATTTTTTTCAGAAACAAAATGGCCATGGAGTACATATTTGATGTGTTTTATCGTTTTATGGTTCTCTATTGAGTTTTAGATATAATGTCCCTAGCGTCAAAACTAGCTAAGCTCCAAGGGTCAAACGATTCATATACATGTAGACTTGTATAGTAGATCTGGAAAAATAACCTATGAAACAGTAAGTGTAAATAGTTAACCATTTGATGTGAAACATTGTATTGTAATATTCTATATATTGTGTTCAAATAATCATCCATTGGGTCAAAATTTGCTCCTCCCAAGCTTTCTTGCTGTTCTGGTATGTATTTAGGGTAATGCAATTGCATATGCAGCCACAAGAGAGGTTTTCTCACCAGAACAGAACAAGTCTTTATAATCTGGCTTTTCTCATAAAATACGATGCACAAACATGTATTTTTGATTTCATGTTATCAAATATCCATTAACTAATAAAACCTTGTCAGTAAACATCGAAAAACAGTAAAAGAAAAACAACTTAAGATTCGTTTGTTGGGACTGTAATCTAGGACTTACATCAGCTTCTGAAATGATGCACACTATAATTAAGGTTTTGAGACGTTTATTCAAGATCAAGAAAGTTAAAAGCCTATGTATGCAAAGTAAGCGTAAAGTGTTAACAAAGTAAATAGATATGGTTATATATTTTTTATTTTTGGCTATACATTTAAGGCCTGTCAGGTCCATGATCAGTGCAATTACGTTTTCAGTTAAACACAACTTCACATGACTAATTTTAAATCATGACAAATTTTAAGTCGAACTGTATTTGGTTTTTGCATTTACCTTTAACAAAAGACCCTATCTTTTATATGCTTAAAGCAGCTTATCAACGCTTTACATATCTGCTTCTCTGGATGAATAACAACAACATTACAATATATGATTAAAAAGAACGCTGGTTACAGTGTCCATAATATATGTCTACTTTTTCACAATTAATTTTAAAAATGACATCCAAAATATAGACAAAATGAAACTCCACAAACATAAGTAAAAGAGAGGTTATTTTTACCATTATCTTGTCTTTTATGCAAGGCTAGTGACTATGTGCTTATTTTACAAAACTGAACTATATTTCGCATCTTTAAAGTTGTTTCTTGTGCAAAGCATGCTGTTAACTTAATTTTAAATCATTTTTAAACATATTCATGCTTCACAAAGTGGTGCTTCAGACAAAAAATTACTACCATCACCCTACCAGCTCACTTCAACATTTCTATAACAGTTTTCCAGTAGACAAGTATGTATCTTTGACATGACATTGACTCTTCAGTTGAAGATCGGTTCCATTGTGCTACGCCCAGACCTGAAAGTAGCATTCTCTTCCACCAACAGTTTGTTTTGCTTTCAATTGCTTAAGAATGATGCCTTGTATGACTATGCTGGAGTGGATGATGAGGCTGATGCTGTATAATTCTGGCATATCTTAAGGTTACCCTTGTTTGCTATGCGGATGACCAGAGACAGGAACCACTCAAGGGGCCTATTCTTCTCCTACCAGATCTTGTGGCAAGTGCTGCATTTCCGCCTTGCTTTATCAGATGAAATAGGACAAAGAGAAGTGGAATAATGAGCAGTGTAACAACATTGACAACACGATTACCGCGGGCAGCAGTAAGAAGGCCTACAGCCTTGAAGACCTTCACGAACACTATGAGCCCAAGGCCATAGAAGATGCTGATGGAAACCGCCTAAGAGAAAGTACTTAAGTCCTGAATAGGAGGACATAATACTGCGGGGACGTCTTAAACTAACAGCTTTAACCAGACAGCAGTCTCTCTTAAAAGCTACCAGACCGCAAGGAATGACGACAGTCTATGCTTACTAAAGTGTGTATTGTGAACGCAATAAATGAATTTTCATGTGTGTAGTTTTGCCAGAAAGTTTGTTGATTTATGGACTTTGTCTGTTTTTTTTTCCATTAAACAATATATATTCTCAAAAGTTTGCTTTATCATCTCCAAAATAAATACTGTGTGAATTTTTCCCAAACTTTCACAGTTTAATGACCTAGAGGTGTACATAATCTTAAAGAATGGACTTTTAACAGCAACCAATAACGGCTGAGTTATGCCCCTTTGTGCCATGAAGGCATCAGTATCTCTGACACATTTCTAGTTTTTTTAAGAATATATGATAACTTGAAACAATATTTTTTGAATGTTTTTCTTTAAATGCTGGCCAAATTTCACTCAACAGCCTAAGAAAGATCATGAAAAGTGATCACAAAGGAAGGCATTTTTTTGCAATCAATTTTTTCAAAATTATGTCTGTTTTTCATTTTTCATGTGTTTAGAAATATATTTGTGCTTCATAAAATTATGACACTTTGTAGTATTTTGCTCAAGTTTTAAGTATATTAAGTGGATGTTTTTGGATATAATTTGAATTACATTAAATTTGACTGTGTCCAAACATGTGTCATGGGGATCAGTGTCTGTGACATATCTAGTTATGTATGATATGGACTGAAAGCAACACAAAGTAACAAAGCAACTATAAAGAGTAATGTATAATTACTTAAATGTTTTTTTTTCTTAATTTAATTATTGTTTTCCAATTTTTATTTTCCACCTTTTTTCTTTTTTTTCGGCATTTTTTCAGATTTAAGTCTGAAAACCAACATTTCTTTAACAACATTTTAGCTTGAAATTGTTCAATCTATAAAAAGAACTTTTAGTTGAAATTATTATCATGGCCTCTTTCAAAAAGCACTTTTGATATTTAAACATTAAGACTGGAGAAGGATGTATGGTACATTGTTCTTTAGTGGTTCAATACAGAGTCGAGAATGCACACTCTAACCACTAGTTAATAACAATCAGTGTTCTCCGTAACAAGGAAAATTTTATTAATAATGACAAATTTTAAACTGAAACTGAAAGACACACTAAACTAAATATTGCTTTCATTGTGACTACTTACTTGAATTTTGTTTTAGTATTCCTCATAATTGTTTGTTTTTAGAAGATTCAATTCGTACACTTGTTATGCAATTTTTAACAAGCTCCACAAAATACTTTGCAAATTATTTGTAATTGACTGACATTTATATTTTAATCACATAGAATACATTTGTAATGTGTTATGTTTTCTCCTAGACCATATATGGCAGTATAGTACTTCACTTCGTTATATTGCATATTACTACATATAAAATTGTTATCATTTATTTCAATGGTGTTCATACCTCGATACAAGCAATAATTTTCCTTTTGCCTTAAACAAATGACTTGAGCAAATGCTGTGGTTCAAATTGTAGTCTTAAGTAATTTTAACAAGTTTAAAATTCCACTGAAATATACATTATCATTTTTAACTCTGCTCTAATTAATTATCATTCTACCACCACCCGGGACCTATTTGTTGTAGACAGAGTATGAAATTAAAGGTTTTTTTGCGATAAATCATGTAATTATACTGCAATAAATCATGAAGTTATTCTGCAATCAAAACCTTTACATGTTTCAGGGCTTTTTTCTTCTTTGAGTGTGGTCTTGGTCAGCCATCTCATAATTTTGATGCAAACATTTTAAAAACTGAATATATCCACATTATTTTACAAAAACAGCCCATTGTAAACACACCGGTATTACTGACCTGTGTACTAACGCGAAAGGAATTGTGGGTAGCACTTCTTTTACGAGTGAAATGTGAAAGAAAGTGAAAGCGAAAGAAGGTCAGGTAATCGCTATCTGTCTTAATAGAGATTCAAAATCACATTTAAACATAATAAAATACAATTTCTATAAAAAAAAAACATTCCGTTTTAATTACACAATACAACACGACTTTTCTTTAACTATTAACATTTTCATTCCAACGCAGAACTACTTTGGCGGAAGCATAATTCCCCAAATCAGGGGAATGTGATGCGTCTTAGAATAGAGGTGACAATAACGTAGTGACGTAAACATCTATGTATAGAATGAAAAAAGCCTTTCTAAACTGTTTGACATAAACTTGTTAAGCTCAACACTGTCAAAAAATACATTTTACATTCAAAAGTACAATACCTGTTGCTGTTTTTTGTTTGTATTTCTGATTTTGCAAACTGTGTTTCCTACTCAGGTAACGGACTATGCTTGTTTAAATTGTCCATCTATCTGTTTGTCACAAACTTTTTAGGGCTATATCTCAGACTCGATATAAGTGTTTGATATGGAACTTCATAGGCGTATATATAAACGGAAAAGGCAGGGGATATCAATTCAACGAATCTGCTTCTTGTTAAGGAATTACAAGTTTGGAACTGATGACACCAGTGTTGTAACGTAAGCTCGGCTTATAAACCACACCATTGCATTACACCATAAGAAAATTGTATAGTAAAACTTGAGATCCTTTGTTAAAAAATGTCAGTCTAGATTCACTTTAAAGAAATCACGGCATGTACTTTTACAACGGAAATAGCTTCAATAAGAAAGATTATGTGACAAAACTGAAAACACATGAGTAATGTAGTGATGACCGATAGCGAGACAAGTGCCGCAATCTGGAGTTGATTTTGTATTCATATCCAAACATAGGTGTAAATATTGTTTGAATCATTTCTTTTCAAATTGATTAAATTGCATTTTCATGAAATGCAATAATATTTCAGACATTGTAAGTATTTATGAGTTAAGGGAATCCTGCAGGCATGTGACATAGAGCAAGTGTTATTGACAAAGGGTTTAAACCTGGAAAACATATCTGGCTTACATTTCTCACAAAATAACTAAATTTAATGTATTGTGTTTAACCAAACAACAAACAACATATAGACACACATGTTAATGTGTGTCAAAGGTATTTACTATGGATCATTGACACTACAGTTAACCTGTAAGAATTTGGTTGATCATATGATGTATGATGTTATATTTTGGAATCAAAAGTGTACAGCAAAATAAAATATGATAACCTATATGCACACAGACATAATTTTACAATTCTACAAGTATGTGACTATTGTTTGTAAAATTTTGAGGAGTTTTAGACTAAATGTTATCACAATGTTGAAATATGCGGGATTTTATCTAATTAATTGATTAGCAACATATATAATCTAATTCTGTACCATTAGTTCACTAGACCCTACATGTACAATTTTTAGTTGCAAGTGCATACGACTGTGGATATTTATGTGTGTCTTGGACATATTTTGTTATTATCCCCACGCTTTTCGGAGAAAAAGTGGGGATTATGTCATACATGCCATACATTTTTAGACCGGTTCCGGGACATTGAGCTCAATTTTCCGGGATATTTTCCGATTTTCCGGGACATGTATACATATTGCGATATATATATAGGCATTTATGCATTTTTGGTACGCATTTGTTTTCCTATCGTAAATAGAGTACATTACTAATAATTATGTTGTTAGCATCTTAAACGATTTTATACATAGGTGATTATCACAGGCATTTCATTTATCTTTTCTAAGTGTATGATCTCCATCATTACATCTTTATTTGCCATGTTTGCCGAGTTACAATTTTTTTTCTTTAAAGTCCGCCATGTTGTTGAAATGATGAAAACGGCAGGTGCGCCTTGCAACGTAAATCGTATCATGTATCCGCCTAATAGGCCATTCGCATTTTGTTTAATAAGTATACGATACAGTAATTGTTTCAATAATTAGTTATCTTAAGGACGATAAAAATACACATTGTTGTTTTTTTTTTAATTTAATCTCGCGTTAAAATAAATGTTTTTACATAACTGAATTATGCATGAAATGCACAATTTCCACGAGGACAACATCGATATTTTCATCATAAGTCTCCGAAGTAACTGTCCACGATTTTATCGTAGAGGAGTACACAATACGGACCGATTAGTGTGCTTGGTATAACAAAGCCATTGAAACTATAGATTGATATTGACACGCAATATTCACGCATGACTAATTCACAACCGCACGAATATTCAGATGTGTGAACAACTCTTGGCCCTTACGCAAAGGGAAATTATAACGTAGTATATTAAAGCCAATTAACAACCACATTAAACAATGCCGCCTTTTCGGTTTGACTACAAACGTGAGACAAGCAATATGTTAACATGGCCCCTGTTAATTGATAGATTTTTACACGTAGCGTAGTCACCTACTCTGGTAGGCATTTCCATGGAGACGTTACGGATTAATGGGAACACAGATTCGAATTGTAGTTAAGTCTAAGATAATGTACTATATATGGATTTTGTAAAATACGGAACATTAGACAGATTGCGGGACTGCGAGACACGTTTTTCATTGCCTGGACAATCCCGGACAATCCAGGACGTATGGCATGTATGATAATGTGGTTATCTCCGCTGTCTGTCCATCCGTCCTGGCCACTATCTCCTTCTACACTATTAGCACTAGAACCTTGAAACTTACACACATGGTAGCTATGAGCATATGTGCGACATTGAACTATTTGGAATTATGATCTGACCCCTGGGTCAAAAGTTATGGGGGTTGAGTTGGGGCCGGTCAGAGATTTTAACTATTTTGTTAGGTTATTTTACATTAACTTTTTCATTTCTACATCGATTAACTTCAAATTTATACTGAACATGTCTTATGACAATACAATCAATCTCAACAATGCATTGCCTCATTACCAAAGCTTGGGCGCCCCTGGGCCAAACATGCGGCTTGGGGATACGCGTCGCTCTCTGCCGCGCCATTTCTAGTATGTATTTGTTTTAGTTGTAACAAAAAATAATAGTGTTTTTTAATACTTTGTTAATATTGCGGCAGCTGACAAGACAAGACTCGTGCTTTCTTGTGATCAGGTACCATTGCGACGGCAAGCTACAGATTCGCACATCAGGGTTTTCCTGACAACCGATGAGGTAAGAACTAGCACTCACGCCCCACAGAAATCGCAAGTTTAAAAAAAATATTTACTACTCTGAATATCGATATTCCTCTCTTATGACCCGATTGTTATGCTTATAAAGGACCCAAATCGACTTTCATTGTATGACAGCGTTGATGTTTGTTGATTGAAATTTAGAATTAAAATAAAAGAAATAATATGAACAGTACGGTCCTTAAATGGACATGTTTATTTAAGTCATAATACACAGGTCATGAATGAAAACATCAAGTAACATTAAATGTGACGGTTACGTTCTTAAACATCGTATGGTACATGTACGACGTCGGACAACGTTATATAAGACGGGCTCCTAATCCCCCCCCCCCCTTGCATGAAATGAGTGTGACGAGACGTTGATCATCCAGCTAGATCTTTTGTTCAAAGTTGGCATGTAGTTTGTATATACTACTCAAAATTTGCTAAGGATCACTTTTTATTTTGTTTCGCATAATCTTCAATTTTGGATTACGTAAATTTTAATTTGTTATTTTGCAGGTTTTGATATTAGAATGTGTGTTTTTGATTTTATTTTTATGTATTGATTTATCATTGATGCGTGACGCAGGCTGAATCTAGCCAGGGGTGACTTTTGAAGGTTTTAGTGCATGTGTGTCAGAATTGAAATTATTATAAAAATCTTCAAACAGTGAAAGGATCATTTCAATATCGTGTATGGTTGATTACTGATTGGCATCGCCTTCTCATGCTGCTGATAAGCCCAATGATGCTGTCTTGTGGGATTCAAAGTTCGAACCCATTCCTCTAGAAGGGCTTGTCGTATGTCCTGGATTGTAATAGGCTTGAGAGGGCGTGCAGATATTGCAACCTGAAGCATATCTCAGACATGCTCTATTGGATTGAGGTCCGGAGACCTCGCAGGCCACTCCATCCTGAGGATTGAGTCAGTTTGGAGGTACTCATTGGTCACCATGGCTCTGTGAGGTCTGGCATTATCGTCCATTAAAATGAAATCTGGACATATTGCACCAGCATATGGACGAACGTATACATCCAAGACCTCTCTGACGTATCTCTGAGCTGTCATAGTGCCGTTATCAATGATATGCAGATCGGTCTTCCCCTGTATGCTGATCACAGCCCAAACCAATACAGAGCCCTCACCATAACGATCATGGTTTGCGATGCATACTGGTGCGAATCGCTCATTGTTTATTCTCCACACCCGGGCACGTCTATGTGTAAAGTCTACACAGAATCTAGACTCGTCTGTGAAGAGTACTGGTGTCCAGTCATTTAAATACCAGGTTATGTGATCTTGTGCCCATTTGAGACGTGCCTCGATGTGGTTGCGCATCAGTGGAATACGAATGGCAGGTCGTCTAGCCCTTATGCCAATACTATGCAGTCTGAACACCTGATGCATTCTCTGCAAGTCATTTTGAAGGGCCGTGGCGTTCATAAAGCGATGACGTCGGGCTTTTACCACGATAAAAAGGTCTTGTGCCTGCGTAGTAGCCCTCTGCCGACCTCCCCTGTATCTGGGGATAACATCACCATGCATTTGGTAGCGGCTCCACATCCTGGCTACAACGCTCTATGAAACGCCAAGATGACGTGGCGACGCTCCTACTTCCAGCATCCCAACACCCCTTATCATTTCTTCTAAGGTAAGACGTCTTCTTACGCGATAGTTAGCCATTTCAAACAACTTTCAATATGAATGATTGAGCTAAAAGTGTAGATTTGAAGCATGTTCACAATGTGTTTGTCAAGTGCAAGACCAAATTTCATGGCTTTTTCGTGGGTATTGCTTTTCATGAGCAAATTAGCAAGCCTGTGTAAACAAATTCGATAAGACAGGTTATTAGTTATGTAGACTACGCACTCATATATTGGAAAACACAAGCTGTTTTGTTTTTAATTATAAAACCTTCAAATTACACATACTATAAAAAGTGATCCTTAGCAAATTTTGAGTAGTATGTAATGATGTCGGTAGCGTGAACTTTTTAAAATATAGATAAAACGATAAGTCACTTATCTGCGTTAAGAACATCCTCATATATGATTATTATATTAATTATAATTAAAGATATATAACAATACAATTATTATAGTATGCCTCTTTCATTACATGTATTTTGACAACTGTCGTAAACCTGTTCGGAATGGAGATTATTGAAACAATAGAGAAACGAAATGTGTATAAGTAAATACAGTTTTTATTCCGCCAGAATATTTAGAATAATGTAAAGAAATAAACAAAAAGCAAAAAAATGTTTTTACAATTTTAATATGAAGAAACAAACGTAACATAAACTGATACATTCACATAAAATCCATAACATGCTTTTAAAGACCCTATATATACAAGCCGTGTTATTTTATGCATTAATTATTTGAATATATATCTTGATATACAGAAAAAGGTCGATAAACTAGCATAGTTATACCGAGATCACAAATCCAACAACCGCTTGAAATACTGTGGATATGCACATGTGAATCCTGTAAATATTATCTAAGAATTTATTACGAATGTCATGGCTGGTACAACACATCCCGAACACGTTCTGCTACTTAGCAAATGTCATTTACGAGTGAACTCAGTTTCACCTATCTCTCGTCTGGTTTGAGTAGTCCCTCAAAGTACTGGAAGTACTTTCATTCGGAAAGTTCAGGAAACATCCTGTTAGGCACATCACACGTGGCCTTCCCGTTCATTGCAACTTCAATCGAGGTAACTTTGTAGTCATGGTGTATGTAGCGACCGCAGAGTTCATCTGTCAGGTTCTCCTTCCAAACCCGTGTGATGGCTATAATGACATCCTCCTTTGTTTTGGGCTCATCCTTGGCAATGACCCTTTTCATTAAACTCCATACCCTCTCAATAAGATTCAAATCTGGGGATTCTGAAGAAAGAAAATGCCATTATTTACATTTTTTTTTATTGAATAGCGTTCTTTCACTTGATTCTTATCACTGAACTTTTTGTGCAGAATATGTACACGTGTATTTTTTTTTTTATTTCCTTCGTAAACATAATACACCTAGCATATACTATAATACATAATATTCAAATATACACACAATTAGTATGTTTGTTTCACAATGTATTACTATATAATGGTACATAGCATTTTTGAAGACTATGATTGTTGTAGATAAAGCATGTGTATTTTGCCTATTACATATTACTAGAAATATATACATTGAGCAAAATGTTTCACAAAGTTTTTTATATTACTTGTGATACAAAGCATCTATGAAGACAATAGTTGGTGTGAAATGAATATGCTTGAATTAGTTTCAAACAATATTTAAAAGTTTGCAAAAATGGTGTAATGTTACACAGGTCTATAAAGGTTATAATACAAATATACAAAAAAGAAAGAAAAAAGGGGTGTTGGTTGCTTTAAGGTAGGTGATCTTATGTAAGTGAGTATGTATAAAGATGTTTTTAGGGTAGGTGTATTAATTGGGCAAAAAAGTGCCCAGCGAGTATTAAATATATGTAGTTTGTTTTGTGTTGTTGCTGTGTTTTGTTGTGTTGTATTTTTGTTTGTCGAAACCAAAAACCAATAGCTAGTATAAGACAAGCGCTGTACTGGAAAATATTTAAGCGTGGATTATATGAATACATTTCGAACGTCATGTTATACGTACGAACTTATAAGTGATTGTTAACTTATACCAGGAGATGTGTGAACTAAACTAAATGGTGCATAAGAAAATGAACATTGCTAATGAAGCACTCTATGTGCATCTGTAATAGTATGAACATGTGGATAGCACACGTATTGTATAACGATGAATTACCAGAGGGCCAAACGTTCTACCAAATTATACCGTTTTCTGTCAATAATTTCTGCGACAGTTTGGATCTGAAACATACAATTGATTTAAAATAAATTAATCAAGTCAAGTTTTTTTATTAGGAACATGCGATTGTACATGGCCAAATCAAACAAATAAGAAATGACATACGTATCATAATGATGGTGAAAATGAGACAATGAGATAAAAAGAAAAGTATGTTATACACGGGTAGGAATATATCTTATACGATTAATGGTCTTACCGATGGTGATAAGGATACAAAAACAATGCATTTCATAATTTTTGTATTTAACTTCGTACACATGTATGAAGTAAGTCAATTGTTTATTAAACCGAAGCGTACCAGTGCATTAGTGTACCATTATAGGCTTAAACGTATCACCCCAATAAATTGATTTGTTTATTCAGTAAGGTTCACACTTTCCTGATAACGTGTGATAATCTTCTATGCAGTATTGAAAATGTGTGAATTGGAAGAGGAACATTTACTGCCCATAATTAAAATAATTGATTTTAAGAGAATACAGGTATAATATGAATAATGTGTTACGACTATGATTAAGAAATATTAGTTTGTACGGGAATTTATGTCCATGATATACTCGTTCAGAACTATGCATAGATGACAGTTCATCTTTTTTAAATATGCTTTAAAAATAAATTTAGCAAGTTGCCGTGGACATTAGTATTTTTAGTTTACTAATAGAATTAGAAATTAGATATAAATTGTTGAATTTATTTTTTAAATCGGATATTTAATTAATTCTGAACTATATAATATATCAAATTTAGTTCGACGTTACATGTACTGATTTCAGGGGGTATGATCGCTTTTTGACAATTGTGTCATTAGTTGAGATCGCTTTTTGACAATTGTGTCATTAGTTGAATATATTTTATGCCAAATTTTTATTGTATTGTCCATTCTTCATTTAACAGTTTTTGCTAGCAGCTATGACCGATTACGTTTTAGTTGTTTCAAGTGACACTTTTATGGTAGTAAATATTTAAAAAAATAAATTACTGTCGACAACTAATATTTTATGTGCAAGTGTAAAACTAAACACTTACCGATGCTTCGGATCGCTGGCTTGTTGAAAACGATGGCCGTCTGTGTACACCTCTTGTATGAGTGGTAACAATGTATCGCGAAGGATGTTTTCAGAAGATAAAAACACTCGCCATTATCCCGTCGAATATACAGAGTTCACTGGATCCACCTCTACTTATAGAACCTCAAACATGGTCTTTAAGTGGTTGTTTCGGCTTAAGCTTTGTTGCACTGCGCGTGCCATTCAATCTATAAACCGTGAATTTGTTGTTGCGTAGCTGTATGGATGATTCGTCGGAAATATAATGGTATTCATCAGATCATTGGTGTTTATTTACTGTCTGCAAAACGCAACCTTTGGTCCTTTGTTGTCAACCTTCACAAGATGCGCATACCGTGAGTTTTCATGAGTATAGTCTGCGGCTCTGACTGCTTTTCTGACTGCTTTTCGGACTGTATTCAAGCACAAGTCTGTCCATCTCTTTTGAGGTCCTTGTGTAGGTCAGTCGCCGACTGATGTGGTTTAAGAATTAGAGATTGTTTAACTATGTTGACGTCTTGCACACTTATCCTGAACATATTTCGTTTAATCATAGACTCCGTGTTATATGGATTAAAGTATCCGTTTTGATCTTTATCCAATTAGACACAATACATTTATTAAGTCGATGTCCCAAAGATCCGTTTACCATCTCGATGCAGATCAATTATCTTAAAGCGAGATTAAACGATTTTTATATGTATTGAATTGTAATATATTGATACAAATATGTTATAATAAAACACAATATGCAAAAAATATACATTTAAGACGAATTTTATAAAAATGAAGCAAATACAAATTAGCGCCTCGAGCCGATTGTGACGAAGATAATTCGTACATGTTTTCCTACAATAACCTATGCATTCGTCTTTTTAGTAAGTGTTCGTGTGTCGTATGAATCGATATTACTGCAGGAATTTCAAATGAACCGTTAAACTAAATTTAGATTCGCATCGTACATGCATGATATACATGCTGGCGAATTTGGCTGTACAGCCCTTTTCGATTTCAGAATTAAATATCTGGCTTATTTAGCATTTTTCGACACATGCTCTTCTTTACCTTTATGTTAGTTTATATTGAAATATATGTATAATAAGTTTTTTACACAATTTTTATTAATTAATAAATATTTGACAAGATCGTATATACCCGCTTTAAGTCTTTTATCGTGCGAAAGTATATTATTCTTTCCCATAGTACAAAACACCGATGAAGCAACTATCAATTGCGTGTAAAAAACTAGAAACAAAAGTGAAATTCATTCATTCAGCTTATATGGGGACATCGATAGTGCTGACAGCGGTAAACCACTTATTTTATTGGCTCACATTTTGACACTTTGGCACGTTAATTGATAAACAGAGAATATACAGCGAGGTACAGGTTTGTGACACGGTAATCAAAAATACAATTCGCTAGCGTGTGGCTGTGATGCACAGCAATGCAATACAGACTAAACATTATATTAACTTAAGCTACGCAGCTCATCGTTGTCTACAAAATACAACATATATAGAATCAAGGCCTATTTTCATGTTTCCAACCGACCGACGCTATTTGTTGTGCTACCCTTAAACTTTTTACCATTTGAAGTCAAGTTTAAAATTAGTTTTTTTTTAAATTAAATTTGTGACAGGATTATTTATCAAACAAAATAGTGGGTGCTCCCGTTTTAATATGTCCACCGGTAAGTAATGGACAATGTAGCAGCAGAAGAGTTTTAATTTGTAGCTTCTAGATTAAAGGGTTATATAGTCGGCTTGAGCGATATTTTTTTTCAGAAAAAAATGTCTTGACACGGCAGTTCTGAAGACAAAGAATAATTATGTTTAAACTTATTGTTACTTACTCGTTGAAAACACTGTTCACAGCATTTATGAAGAAAAATCAACAACGTATGTTACAATGTATGTGTATACAATATATGTATAAATTTGTCTGAACGTTACGTGTTATAACAGGCAATTATAAATAATATTATAGATTCAATCCACCAGAGGTATACGTTGCAATGGGGCACACGCAAGACACAAACCGCGGACGCTGTTTTCCTTGCAAGGGGAACAGGAAAAGAGATGCCCCTGTAAATGAACATTAGCCGTGAGTATCCGGAGCAGCCAACCACACAGACCAAAGATCCCCCGAAAAAGCGGGCCAAGAAAAAACATGAAAAGATCTGTATTTGATCGCATTTCTCGAAAATTGGGCCGTATAACGGACTGCTTACAAATTGGTAGTTTATTTCATGTAAACCACATTGTGACGTATAGTAGACTTATGCTTTAACCAACCCTTTTTTCTCTTTTCCTTTAAAAGTTATTATTGTAAATATAAATATAAAGTTCTAAGAAAAAGCTAGTATGCAACATGATCTCGGAATGAACATGCATTATTTTTATTTTGAGATACATTTTTGTGTCGCCTTCTACAAAGTAGATGCAGCCAATAGGGATCACTTCTCCGTCGTCTGTCTGTCCGTCCCTCCGTCTGTCACAAATCGTTTACGGATCATAACAAAAAGTATTGAATATATCAACTTGAAACTTTTACAGTGATACAACTCAATGAGATGAAGTTCAATGACAATGAACCATAACTCTGGGTGGTCCTATTTTTTAGTTATCTCCCTTTGTTTGAAAATATACTTGTTAGGCGAGTTCTTGTTAAGCATTAAGTATAATAAACATGATTACTTTTAGACCAAGGCCACTCTCATCGCTGTCGTTACACCGGCCTCCGGTAGCGCATCGACCACAAGGCCAGTGGAGAATGCTGCCGCGGGAGTGTCACCTTTGACCGCAGTGTCCGGTACAGTGACTGGCTCAACCGAGGCTGCTGCTGTGGTCGAAGGTATTGAAACGGCGGTATCATCTGCAGAACCGTGTCTATCGTCTTTGGAGAGCAACGTCACTGTCTCTGAAATCACAATAGTCGCACCCGAGGTTTCTGCTGTGGTCGAGGGTACGGAAACGGCAGCTTCATCTGCAGAATCGCGTACATCGTCTGTGGACAGCAACGTCATCGTCTCTGCAGTCACAACCGCATCCTCGACTAGGATAAGGAATTGGACCCCCCCCCGCACACTAGCGGGAACGTTTTCCTTATTGGCAGACCTCATCAGATGTCGTCGCATATCCTATCCATAGAGGCATCTCTGCGATCACTGGCTGCAGAACAGGAACGACTTCGTAAAAAGAGAGAGGCCGCTCGGCGTGAGATCGAAGAGAACAGGGACATGACGAGGTCAATGATGACCATGAATGAAACGCTGGTGAAAAACCAAAAGCGCTCCGTTCAGCCACCAAACCCAACGGCAACCACCGTGTCTGGCGTTGTTGCAGCAGAGCACACACTCAGTCCCGAGGAACTGCGGAATCTGCTTCAGGAATCGTCGGGGTCGGGTAATTTCGCCGCACATCTCACCAGTCGGCTGTACCCAGAACTCTTCGGGATGTCTCAACTGAAACACGAGTTTAATTGGCACTGCGGGGCAACCGCCACAAGAAGCCGCTATCCCCCCCCCCGCCCCCAGCGGAAGGAGGCGATACGGCACTACGTCGGTGTGTTTTACCCGGAAGCCCTAGTGGAAACTGTGTCGTGTGACAGTTTGATACCAAAAGTGAATGAACTTCTTCGCCGCCAGGGTACTGCCTTTATGTATCTTCTCAACATTTGAAATCATTATCTTCGTTTGGAAGAAAGTCAATTGTGGGCATATAAATACTGTAAATACAAGTGAAATAAATGTTTACTGTCTGTCGGTCGGTCTGTTGGTCTGTCTGTCCCGAAAATTTCATCCGATCTTCACCAAACTTGGTCAGAAGTTGTATCTATATGATAACTATGTCAAGTTTGAATATGGGACATGCCGGGTCCAAAACTAGGTCATTGGGTCACTTAGTGCATTTTAAACCGAAATTTTGTCCGGACCATAACTATGTAATTTATCGTTATATTTTTAATGACTTGGTACATGTGTTCACCATCATGGGACAGCGTGTCATGCGAAAGAAGTACGTCAATATCTCCATGGTCAAGGTCACACGTTGAGTTCAAAAGTCAAAATGCCCATACATGAGATTGTCCGGGCAATAGCTTTGTAATTTATTGTGAGACTTTAAAATCATTTGGAACATTTGTTCACCATCATTGGATAATGTGTCATGTGAAAGAATTACGTCGATATCTCCAAGGTCAAGGTCACACTTCGAGTTCAAAGGTAAAAAAATGAGCATGTTTGGGCCATAACTATGTCGTTCATTGTGAGATTATAAAACCATTTGGCACATTTGGTAATATTCACCATCATTGGACGGTGTGTCATGCAGAAAGTTACGTCGTTATCTGCAACGTCAAGGCCACAATTTGAGTACACGTTCACAAATGGTCATAAATGATCTTGTCCAGGCCATAACTATGTCATTCATTGTGAGATTTTTAAATGACTCTGTATATTAACCCATTTATGCCTAGTGGCATCTCCCACCCTTCTTAATTTGATCAATTTATTTCCAAAATTAGGGATGTCTAGTATATTTATATCTACATGTATATTTAGAATATTTTTTACAGAAATTATTTTAAGCATCCAACGCAGACCCAGATGAGACGCCGCATCATGTGCGTCTCATCTGGGTCTACGCTGTTTGCCAAGGCCTTTTTTGTAGACGCTAGGCATAAATGGATTAATTTTGTTCACAGTCTTGGGACGGCGTGTCATGCGAAAGCATTCTCGAGTTCAAAGGTCAAAATTGCAATAAATGATAATGACATAATACTTCTTAAACAATCGCCATAAATAAGCTTCTCTTGTTTTGTGAAGACAGCATGCAAAATAGTCTGTGTCACTACATCATGTGGGGGTATACGTCACAAAGCTCTAGTTTTGACTTGCAACATTGAGGGTTTTTATCAATACTTTGACAAGCTCATGTTTATGTACTCCTATACATGTCTCTGATCTGGTAATATTGATTTGTAAATACAGCTACACTAACCAGTTGTACATTATATATTGTACTAAAGGAATTATTACAGCAGTAAAAGTACATTTACAGTATGTTATATTCATGTTTTTACACTTATTTATAATCAAAAACATATTTAATATGAAATGTTACAACTTTAAGAATCAAACAAACCAATTTAACAAATCAGTCACACATAATAACATAAACCAGCCCAACTCTTGCAATTCCACCATTTACGGCTATATAAGAAAGCACAGTCTTAATTTGGGTTAAAAGGTACTAATAAAGTATGAATATTTTTGGAAAATTACCAAGTTTTTGTTGCTGTAATAATTGTTTAAGGATAATACTGTTTATCACTTTATTAGCACCCATCCATAAACACACTTTATTTCGCGGGGATATCAATTTAACAAATTTTATTGTTATTTGTGTCCTTGATTGGTGTACATTGTTAAGAGGCCGCAAATAATTAAATTTAAAACTATCAGGACATAAAAAATAACATGGATAAATCATTATTTACGCAATTATTTAATGTCAGTAGCAGTTAATGGTTTATATATAATTATGTAAAGTATGATAATAAACTTAAGAAATGAAGTCGCATAAGATAATGTATCACTTGTGACCAACTCAATAGCTTTAAAATAATTTCGCAAAACAGAAATGTCCATAGAGTATATTAATTAATCTTAGGCCTGTTGGAATGTGAAAGAAGTTTTTAAAAGCTGAATAACAGATCTATTAATAATATTTCTCTTGACTATACTAATGTCACAAAATTGACATTGCTAATTTGATAATTTGATTAGATAACAAACTTCAATAATTATAATGGAAATACTATGCCTTAAAATGCTCTTTGGTCCAATTATGGCATTTGAAAATTATTCAGTACACATGCATCAATAGGTCTTACCATCAGATTACCCTACCAAGTGAATACCAGTTAATTGTAATAAATCAATTATACAGAACTGCTCTTCAACTTGATTTGTGTGAGTGCAGTGTCAGGAGATTTGAAAAAGATCTACAATCAATTGAATTGATTTCATATCATACCTGCCAAATCACTCAAAGCATTTGACTAGTAATGGTTGCAATATGAGAACACTATCTGAAACTTTCAATTTAAAATGCACTGGTGCTCAGCAATTAAACGGACTTGTTCGCACATTTGGGCCACAGGAGGGAATCCCGTTTTTTAAAATATTTTTTTGTATATATGCTATAATAGAAACAAGGATTGCAACTTCATTTGCCGAAAAACTACACCATCTTCAATGTAAACCATGTAACTCGAACAATTTTGTACGAATCAACTACATACCGGTTGTTTTCGAAAGCTAATACATTAATTTATCAGAAAAAAATAACATCAGTACCATTAATGCAGTATTTCGATACCAGCCCTCAGAAGTTGACACTAAAGGAAACAAATTTGGTCGGACACAAATATGTCCAATAAAGCCTCATTTTCCGATCGTTTCAAACAGCAGAAACACAACGATTACTATACTGTTCGTCATTTAAACGGTTATTTCCCGTTCAATAAACATTAATGAATCGATAAAAATACATGTTATAGTCATTTGCACACCATCAAAAGTGTTTTTCACTCCGATGTGTAAGAAAAAATCCAAGAGGTTTAATTTGTGAAGAAAGTGTGGGAATCCTCTGACGTCATTTGATAAAGCAATGTGTTCGCATGCGTTCTTTTTATTGGTTGGGCGGAATTTCCCGAGGATCTCCGTAAAAAGGTCAGTGAGAAATTGATGAAAACCGACCAATCGTATTTTGTGTTTATAAAATCTCTGACGTCATCAACGGGTTTCCCAGAGTCAAAATAGAATTTTTCTGGTTAGATTGTGTACTCGCGGATCGAAGGACGCGATAAAATGGTGTTTACCATACTTTTTCGATAACAATGGGTATTGTAACCAATCGAAAAATGTTTAATGTGCATACAGGTGCTGTTTATCTACCGTTTAATGACTTGGTTATTGAGTTTTAGCTCTTTAAAGTGATCGACATGGAAAATCTCTATGTGGACACATTTTTGTCCAAACAAACACGATTTTGGGAGAGTGTCAACTTCTGGGGGTTGGTATCGAAATACTGCTGAATCAATGGTACTGATGTTATTTTTTTCTGATTAATTATTTTATTAGCTTTCGAAAACAACCGGTGTGTAGTTGATTGATACAAATTGTTCGAGTTACATGGTTTACAGTAAAGATGGTGTAGTTTTTTGCGGCAAATGAAGTTGCACTTCTTGTTTCTATTATAGCATATATACAAAAAATAATACGGGATTCCCTCCTGTGATTTGGGCATGTTGAGGCCCCTGAAGGAGAACATATGTGACAGTGGCTGGGAAAATTGGTATTATGGCTCAAAATTACATTTTCAGGTTTATATGAATATTATTTCCAATTTCTGTTAGAAACAAATAGGTTTCTATCATTGTTAGTTTCCGGGATATTGCCATTAACGTAATACCACTGTCTATTGCAAAATGACTCATATTTAGCAAATATGCTTACACAAAATAAACATAAAACAAACACTAGTCGATGATCACTATAGAGCAATAGTTTTCTACTTTATTCCATAAGTGCATTGTACACTTAATTCGACATAAAAAAACATTGTATGTGTGTCTTCTGATATTATTTTAGAATATGGTTTCCATGGTAACATAATGTTGAATTTGATTTTTTCTTCAATAAAATGAATTTAATCTGACGTTATTAAATTTACTATACAACAATAAAATTGCACAGGCAAATTGAACAGTTATTTTTTAAATTCATATTTCAGGTGTACCTTCTGAAACTATGAGTAAAGCAATAATAATGATACTACAGCAGTTTTTTGTGTAGACAGTAATGCATTCACATACCATGCTCACTTAAATTGTTTGACTTCACTTTTCAACATATGCGTAATGAATTATTGTCACTGCAAATTGACTTCAACAAACATGTTCACATTTGTATACACACACAATAAACATGTCACACAATCACTTCCGTAAGGGTCAGTTCTGTGGTCTTTTGTATTTTTCAGTTTCCATGGAAACATACAATTGTTTTCATATTTATAATATATAAAATTGTGTGACATGTTTATTGTGTGTGTATACAAATGTGAACATGTTTGTTGAAGTCAATTTGTCCTTTTACACAGTATAAACAATGAAGAAACAGCAAAATAAATCAAAGTATGAACATGTGCTATTACCCCAACCTGAATGCATTGCTCTTTTATTTGCTTTACCAGGCGAAAGGCTTGTCAAATTTTTCAACACGTCACCTGCAAAGTTCCAGTATATTATCACATAAGTTCCACTGTTGTTAAGCTGAACATCTCACTCCGTAGATTGTGATCGGCGGTACCTCGTTGACGCAGACATCTTTGATCAATAAGTTATACTTGGTTTTCTCAACATGGTCAATGTCAGTGCAGGTAACAAATCCAGGATATGTTCAACTGAACGCAACCTCATGGTACTGATAAAGTCCTTCCGATGGAACAAACAACCGCAAGTCAGAGAAATCAAACGTGTCATACACGATAAGTGGGCAGTTGTGACATCTCATATATATCTCCGATGGCAGCCTTCTCTAACTCCTGTAATAATTGCATAAAAATAATTATTATGTATTATTATTATATTATGTACAACAAACCAATCAATAAATACATGCGTACCCTAAACAACTGCTACAATCATTTGATGACATCTTACTGTGAAATTAAACCAAACAGCTTTGCAGTATACCGGATATCAACAACATAGTTATTTAAAATTGTGCCACAAAAGAATTGATATGCCTTGCTTTCGGTGGATAATGGGTTTTTTAAATCGATATAATGCATTTTTGTTTGCTAATTATAAATGTGTGTCTTTGAACTACGTGTACATACTTAAATTCAAGCAAAATTGTACCCAATAGTTGAGTCATAACTACCTGCAGAATTTCTGCATCCATGTTTGTAAACGTGTTCTTCCAAAAGCCAAAGAGCTGATCTGGAGCAAATTTGGTGTCACCAGCTATCATCATGCTGTACTAAATGTCCTTATGCAAGCCTGAAGAAAAGAACATTGCGAAATAAAATGGATTTTTTGTCTGCATAAAGTCAATTCCTTATATTAAAGCAATTGTAGATTATATGTTTACTCATAGTAACTATTACTTTACCGGTATAGAATCAAATAAAAGATCATTGGTAGGCATATAACAAAACTGTATGACTTAGTTTTACATGGGGGCAGCAATGAAGTATTCAATTGTCTGACTCTCACAAGTAGCATCCTGCCAGGTAATGGTGCATTCCTGGAGGCTTATTGTTCAATTAACTTGACCACATATTTTTTCATTAAATGGTATATTGTTATGTGCTAGTGTTTTTTTCCTTCCTTGTCAAGTCAAATAGTAATTGCTTACATATTTTTTACGATCACAAGTATAAAACCTGCTTACCAAAATTGTTTTCCTATATCATGATTAAGTATTTTGATTTGGTCTTTGTCGTTGTTAACAGACATTGTAAGGTTGACAAGTGTTGTGATGTCTGATTTTAGAACCAGATATAAATGTAATGTTGATTGCATTTTGTAAATAAAATTAATTTTTAAAATGACAGTGACGTTAACAGCTTCACTCGAAGGACTTAAGAACAGATGCCGACACCAACATGCCTTTTCAAGGAATTATTTAAGTTTTTTTACTGCTGGTGACATGAGAACATTCAATGGAATAAATGTCAAAATGTTTAACACAATCTGAGGAAACTTTAATAATGACCAGAATATTTCGAGTCATAGCCTACAGCACTTTTTTTCAACGTGTTCATTACCATTCACATATTCATGTCTGGTTTTGATTTGATAATTATTGTTCAACTGTATCTTGTTTCTGTTAGAAGAATTTTGACTATCACTGAATCGAATGGATCTTATGAATTTCATCTTATAAAATATTATATTCTAATATTTTACTTACATAAACAATTGCGGTTCATTAATGTGTATGACATGTGTTTTCATTTCTTTAATTAACAACCAGTTGTTCGATGCTAAACATTTGTGAACAAAGACACATGACCTTGAAATGTCAAAATGTCACTTTCAGTTTATTTATTTTGCTAAATTTTCTAACAAATTAAGACAAAACAAGAACGTTAAGCGCCCAGGCATACTTTATTTAGGGTTTTCCATGGAAATCCATGGACACTATAAGGCTGGAGTATCCGGACTAAGTTTCCAGCCTTTTCCAGCGTCAATATTTAAAAAGGCTGGAACATTATCCATAGTATGTGCAAATAGCCTGAAATAGTTTCCATTGTTTTCCATGTTCATTGGAACAATTTCCAGCCTGCAAGGGGAAACCCTAGAACATTTTACAGGGTTTTCCAGCCAGCGTGGAAAAAGTACCGTCGGAATACTCCATGTAATCTGGAAAACCTTGGCTTTTTTCCATGGATTTCCAGCAAGCATGTAATTTTGAAAACCCTGGAAAAAAATGCTGGCTGGAAATCCATGGAAAATGTTCCAGGGTTTTCCATTTTTAATATTCAATGGATGCCTGGTAAAACATGGAACATTGTCCAGCTTATACCATGGTCACTGGAAAGGAAAAATAAATTCCTGGTCTACACAACAGAATACATGCATACAAAACTTCTAGGTCAATTATTAAAAAAATGTGCCATTACATAGCAGAACACGCCTTTCTTTATAAGCTAAACAATGCTTTTTTAATGTCAGTTAATTAATATTTTAAAAGAAGCAAAAGAACAGTATAGTACCCTCAACAAGTGTATTCAAAGCAATATAAATACCAAAAAGTCCAGTAATGTACAGTCACAAATCCTGTAAAAATTATTTGCAAGCAACAAAAGAAACATAATGATAAATTGAAATTCTTAAAAGATGTTTTGACACAGTTGTTATTTTAAGATATTATGTCACAATATGTACACATGAGCACAAGGGTAATGTTTTTAATATAGAACTCCCATTATTTTTTTTAACTGTTTTTTTTTTTAATGTGCTGGGTTTCAGCAGATCGCGAATCTTCTCTCGCACTTGCACAGGTTTGACCTTGGACTGCTTCTGCATGATCTCTGAAAGAAAAAGCATAATAGCTTTTACATTCATCTTTAAAAGTAACTGCGCAGCAATCATGAGATGGAATTTCTTTATTCTAACTCTCATTCATTATAAAGTCTACTTAAGATATTTCATATCACTACACAAAGCAGTATATCTATTCAAATATTGTCTACTTGAAAGTTATTCATTTTAGTAAACATTTATGATTTCAAGTAGTTAACAAGTAGTTTGTTGGCATTTTATATTGAAATGTATACTCTGAAAGTTTGCAAGTGGGTTTTCAATCAACTTCCAGAAAGAAAAAAACGTACAGAAAAAAATCATATTACTATATAAAAGATCTAATCACGACTGTAACACTAATTTAATAACCACTTTGATTCAGTAACAGTTACCATTTTAATGCATTTGAATTGATATGTAGTGAATCTGACAAGATTACACTTTAATACTTTAAACAAAACTGGTCATATGTGCACTGCAGAATTCTGCGAGCTTAACAATAATTTTCTATGTTTTAAAATATATTTCAACTATGCAGATCATATGGTATAATTTCTGATTTAAACAATCTTTACCATAAATTATCTTCATTCTCAACAAATCTTGCATGGCAGGTCTACCATCATATTTCTCCCTTCACATCTAAATGTTCACTTGTGAGACGCTTTTTAAGCATTTTCTGCTGACGCAGTTCATCTTTCAGAAGTTTGAGCTGTCTGTGCATTTTTCGTTTTCATTCACTTTAAAACAATATATATACATCTTTTCAAAGCCTTACAATCTTTGTGTACACACTTTGTGGTTGACATTTTCATACTTGTTATTTAAGAAACCAACAATGTCCACCAACTGAAAAGCCGTGTAATTCTCCTTCTTACTAAAGTCATTCAACTCCAGAGCATGTCCATTTGTTATTTTTTTAGGATTGTCTTCTGATATCTTCGCTTTTAATATTAAATTCCTGATTGGGTCCGCGTGGTCGATTTTAGTTTTAATCACGTCGCTTTTTACCAGAAAATATGTAAAAACATATTTAAAAACAAGATTTGAACTTTTTCAATTTTGGTTCGAACCACTCTATGGCACAAAAAGCGTTCGTACCCATTCAAAAATAAGGGAAAAGAAATGAAAATTTCGCAAAGTACGTGTTTATCGTGGTATAAACAAATCAATACAATTATACTCTTTACGATAAGATCGCTTATAGCCCAAGAATACGTCTGATGCATTGTTTATATTAAAAAAAAATGTTTCGCATTACGGGCAACTGCTACATCGTCATTTATCGACCATTGTTCAATCCTTTGCTGTCACATAATTGATATAGACCTACATAGTTGAATTATTGTTAAAATCTGCTCTACAGGCCATGTCAGAGGTGTTATTATATTTGGCATGTAACATCATATAGTGGTCCTGTACTAAGTTTGTTTGAATCCTTCTTTGTAGCTGTTGAGACTTAAATATTTTATCTCCTACATGTATTACGTAGCATAACAGCTTAACAAACACAAAGCACGCATATTAAATGTGGTATGTGACCTCAGATTTTGGTCCTCGAGAACAATTGTTCGAAACATTCCCCTGGAGTAAGTTTGGCCATGCCCTATTACAGAGGTGAGCAATCAAGGGCATTCTTTTCCCTCTTCAAAAATGCATTAATATAACACTGTTCCGTGATAAATATCTGCTTGAAAAGAGAGAATATGTATTGCTTAAATTATGTCTATGTTAAAGGGAAAATACAGTTGTTATACCCCTTTAAGGTACTGTCATCCTTCAGTTCATACACAATTCAAACAGCTTTATGGTGAAAAACGTATTTTCTTTGGCCCAACATATTTATATGATGTTTGAAAACTAATCAATACTCCTCACAAGATTTTGAGTAGCTCAGCAGATAATATTTTCTTCTCCCGCGAATTCCTTCTTGTGAAATAGAAATGTTAAAATAACCGTCAACTTTGGTAAACAATGTTATGCATTAAGTACACATTAGTTTTTTCAATAAATAAATTTGCCCATGGTTTATGTAAACCATTCCAAACTAAAAATGGACATAGCATTACATAACGGTACTAGAGGATTTCGATCGTGATAAATCGACAATCTCCGGAAACTCCGTAAGATGTTCTTTTGCGTGTTATAAATAGATTGTCCCTTTTATGGCAAGTTCTTTTGACCTTTTTCCAGGTTTATGTCATACTCAAGCACTATGACTAATATTATTGGTATTGGAGACTGACCTAAAAAAGCTTACAATTAAAGTTCGTTAAACCCGACCGAATTTCTGTCTTATATCTATTTGCAAGAAAGAGACTTTTTCCCCAAAACTCCATACAGGTTATCTTAAGATTGAGTTTTATTGTTTGTTCTTGTAAACCATCAGTTATTCTCATATGATTATGTTATTTAAAAATTATGTTTATTATAAAATAAAATTAACAATAACTAATGTAAATATATATATTAATGAAATCATGAAGTTAGTCTTTGTTGTTTTCAATTTATAGTACTGCCCCTGGATTTTGTTCACGTCATCGTGTCTTCGCTTGTCAATTCTTTTTCTCTGTTCCTGGCTACATTGACTTTTGTGACGTCATCGCTTTTATATCGCTTCATACTACCAACTTTCACAGTTTCAATCTAAATGCATAGATAATTGGGATTATAGCGTTCAATTTTCATTTTATTTTCTCTCTGACAGGCGTTTCTTGTTTTAATTTATTTTTTAGCAGTCACATAAACAACCAAGCTATGTAATATGGAAATTTTACACCCATTATTGCTGCTTCTTCCTGTATTTGCGCGATGATGATCTGAAATATTAACTTATGATGCTATATTCCTAAATCTTTTTTTAAAAAGAAGGAATATAGTTGACACTTGTTCGTAGTTTCATTTCATCGTTCTTCAAACAATTGTAGCTCTGTTGATCTGGTCTCTTTCCTACCATTGAGTAATAAAATGGTAATTAAATTGAATGCGTTTTAATTCCCTTTTATTATTGTTTAATTTGAGTTTCAATGCTATGAGGTTAAATATTATTCACACTTAAATGTATCATGAATATTGCCGGGCCAAGTGTGGGGTTGAGCGCTCTAAAACCGGTTTAAACCCCCAATGCTTTGCATTGACCGTTCCAAGGAGGTGACCCCAGCTTTATTCTTATATGTGTTTATGTTGTTTTGTATTGTGCTATCTTGTACTGTTTTGGCAATCGGTCACTTGCCTTAAATAAAGGACTAATTGTATATAATACGAATTCAATACTGCTCCAGCAGCTGGAGATTCACTTCTTTATATTCTAAAGGTATTGCACATGTAAAACTATACAATAATGGTTTCCGTGCACTCCCAGCACATCGTCACCTTCAATGTACGCGAAGATCAAAAGTGCAAAAGCAGCATTGATTGTGAAGGATGTTGGCCGGTATCAAACTGTTATGTGAGGTTCATAATCACTTACAGTGATTGATCATGTTAGTCAAGAGTTTTCTTCAAAATCCGGAAAATCAATAAACAAATACATTTCGAATGACTTCTGAATATTACAGCCGTTAACTTTTAACAGGTGTATCGGTCTTGTTTAAGATGTACAGCCGTTCAAGTCTAAAAATATTTTGGTTAAATGTAACGTCTGCACGGGTTCACTATTCTGGAGACTGTCAGGGTGAAACAGCAGACCCCTAAGTTGCCAAACCGACTCCACTCACACTCGTACCTCAGTGGCCACACCGACTGCAATCACTTCCGGTACCTAAGTGGCCACACCGACTGCAATCACTTCCAGTATCTCAGTGTTCACACCGACTGCAATAACTTCCGGTACCTCAGTGGCCACACCGACTGCAATCACTTCCGGTATCTCAGTGGCCACACTGACTCCACTTACTTCCGGTATCTCAGTGGCCACCCTGACTCCACTCACATCCGGTACCTAAGTGGCTACCCTGACTCCACTCACTTCCGGTATCTCAGTGGCCACCCTAACTCCACTCTCTTCCGGTATCTCAGTGGCCACTCTGACTCCACCCACTTCCGGTGTCTCAGTGGCCACTCTGACTCCACTCACTTCCGGTATCTCAGTGGCCACACTGACTCCACTCAATTCTGGTATCTAATCGGCCACCTTGACTTCACTCACTTCCGGTATCTCAGAAGCCACACCGTCTCCACTCACTTCCGGTACACAGGGTGCTTTGAACAGAAGCGAAGTAGCTGTGGGGATCACATACGCGGAATATACATGTCTTTTTAACGTGTTGCAACAAAGTACATTACATTTGAATATTTATATTTAATTGATAGTTGGAATATAATATTGTATAATTTCAACTATATTTTTGAAAGTGTATGAATTATACTATTGATTGTGTATGATGTTACAACACAATTTTTCTGCTATTGTGCAGCTAAATTTTCCTTCTCTTTTTGTTAGAAGATATCGTTATGAGCGATGTCGATAGCTTTTACTTTGGTAAAAAAGCTATTTATTGCGTGTAGAATGTGCTAGTAAAACGTAAGTGATTCTTATAAATCCGTGAATAGTATGTTTCTTAATGACTACCTGTTCTACGCGAAACATATGGCTATGACGTAACACTATTTAAATAATGCATAACTATACTCTTTCCCGATAAGTATAAATCATTCAATGTTTATTGGCTGTTTTGCCATTTAAGATCCCGTCACAATTTTCCATTTAATATATTGTTCACATTGTATGTTAACGTGTGACTGAAGTAGTTGAAGAACTGAAATATGTCCGACTCAAAATCTTCATAGACTATAACCTCCCTAGGTATTGAAGATTTTATTAGTTTACCCCCCCCCCCCCCCCCTCCCCTTCCACTGAGTGTAAAACCAAAACGGTATGTTAATATCGCTATCACACGTGATGTCACATGTGCCATTTGGAACACTATCTTCGTATTTGACTAAGCTATTGCATTGTGTTCATGCGATTGTAGAAAATAGTCTTCACTCGGCAATATGTTTATGGTTTTAGATAATTGTTGATGGTCTTCTTGCGAACGAATTCGATATGATTACAAATTAATCATGAAGCTACCAATTCAGCGTCAAAGGTCATGGTCTGAATTCAAAGGTCAAAATATGGCACTTGATTGTCATAATAAAATATTTCCTCTATAATATCGATATAGATTGACCTTATAGCGTTCAATTTAGCCTGATTTTTTATCGAGTGATATAGCCTGACCTTTAAAGCGGGCGATAAAGCTTGACCTAATAGCGAGCGATATAGCCTGACCTTAAAGCGAGCGATATAGCCTGAACTTATAGCGAGCGATATAGCCTAAACGTATATCGAAGTATATAGCCTGACCTTATAGCCAGCGATATAGACTGACTTTATAGCGAGTGATGTAGACTGACCTTATAACGACCGATATATCATGACCTTAAAGCGAGCGATATAGCCTGATTTTATAGCGAGTGATATAACCTGACCTCATAGCGAGCGATATAGCCTGACCGTATAGCGACCGATATAGCCTGACCTAATAGCGACCTATATAGCCTGACCTTAAAACGAGCGATATACACTGATCTTATAGCGAGCGATATAGCATCACATTATAGCGAGAGATATAGAAAATACTAGGTTAGCGTTGAATACAGAGAAGTTTATGTTGCGAGGCTTAGAACGCCGGGAGCGCGAGCCTTGGCGAGCGCTTTTTGTGTTCAAGCCGAGCAACATAAACTTCTCTGTATTCAACGCTTATCCTAGTATTCTATTTATCCCATTTGAATTTTTTTCAACGTGACATTTAACTTACCTTAGCCTAACAATTAGTTTTATTCATTCTTAAAAATCGCTTAAAATCTAACGAATGTAACCATGCGGAGTGATATAAATGTATTTGTTCTGGTACGCAAAATAGTCTTTAAAAAATTCACACACAAACTGTAAAACTAGTAAAAATATCACCATATGCCTCGATTCAATTTTACGCAGCATGCGAATTGTAACACATTACGACCGCGAAATGAAGATTTTACTTTACTATAATTCATTTTATTTTCGAAAGAAAATGATCAAAATCCAATATGGCGGCAATTGCTCCTGACAAAATGATTTCGATGTCAACATAGATTCTACATGTACACTATCGACGAGTAAACAAACAATTGCAGCGACTGACACTTAATTTGACTTAATATGCAGGGCAATACGTTTTCCGACTTCGGACGACGAAATTAAGGACGCGCAGAACGTGTTTTTTTTATATAATGTTATGGATATGCCGTGTGTGATCCAATGCATCAATGGCCCCCATGTTAAAATCATTTCCCCGAGAACAAGGAACGACAAAAGTACAAACAAAAACCAAAACACGTTCGAACTAGTTTCTTACCTTTAATTATCCTTTAAAATCCATCTAATAATCCATTTAACTCAATAATTGGCGATTTTGCATCTAGGGTCTTTAATAATTATTTTAGCATAGTTAAATAAAGACCCTTATGCCATCCTATCACTATTTTCAGATGAATTCGTTAAACTTTCTTATTCGTCACACGCTACGTCATTTACTATATGAACATTACTGCTGTTAAAATGAACCGGAGCAGTTTATCAAATAATAGCCGTTGGTAAACTCGGATGCATTTGCAGATTTCTGCATACAAACATAATTATGTTTAAACTTGCACAATGTTATTTGTCTTGCCCTTATTGTGTACAAGTAAATAATTTAATATATAAATACACAAAGAATGGAAAACATTCCATTACACAACAGGATAAATCAGTAGATAATACACGTGTACAAAATGGGACGTTCCGAATTCCATTGTGGTGCTATTTTTACCATCTTATACTTTACACAGCTCTATGCTTAACGTGAATTAAATCGGATAGCAAATATTGAAGATCATTTATGAATTGTGCGATTTTTGTATGGCTTGTTGTACATTCTTAAATGTCAAAAGCATATGCACGGATTAATGCACATTACACGAAATAAGGAAAATGTGATTCAAATACCGTATGTCGATATACAGTACATGTTCATGTGAAATAAGTCGCATTTATAAGAAATCGTCAATTTTTTGGGGGGAAAATGACGCAATAAGTGTTATTTTATGACGCAATCAATCAGCTGATTCATTATACGGATGGCAAAAAATTATGTCATATGACTAGATTTAAAGGTTGAAGGTCGTATAATTTTGAAGCTAAAGTTTTCTCGACTTTATTTATTATAAAAAAATCATTCAGTGGTAAAGTAAAAAGTAGTCCGTGCACATGCCCTGTGCACGTGACAGGGCACGTGACAGGTATATCCCACAGTGTTGAATACAGGCAAGTATATTTCATAAGGTGTTATACCGTCAATGTCGCGTTGAAAATGGGATGAATAGCATTGCTTGGACGCGAGCGATATAGCCTGACCCTATAGCCAGAGATATAGCCTGACCCTATAGCCAACAATTGGCGCTAGTCATTGCGTTTTTGCACATATGTTGTGCACATATTTTTAATTTTGAGAAATGTTATTACTTGTATTTAAAAACAGGTTTATAAGACATGGCATTATCTAATATAATTATAATATCAATAAAAACAGACGTAGATCCCAGGGCCTTAGTAAGGAAATCTAACGCTCAGCAAATGCAATTTAGGCGTTAGGACATAAGTTTATTTAAAACGTAATTAGTAATACACGTATGTTTTAAATCATCGATAACCGCTTTATAGCGTTATCAGTTATGATTGATGATAATCCAAAAACGAAACGATGATAGTCATATATTTATTATCCATAGGAGTAATGTTACTTCAATATAATGTATGCGTTTGGTAATTTTGATACTATTTAGAAATTTGTATTGTTGTCAATCTGCGAAAAAGTAAATCGCGTATTAATGAAATCCAATAACTGAATACTTGTTTTGCTACATTGGAATACAAAGATCAACATTTTCAACCATTGACACGTGTGATACAATGACGAGTGTATCAAAGCTGTGACTATGTCCGCGAGTTTCGTCTAAAAAGCACTTACTTATTGCACTCAATGTAAACCATAGTCACCCGGACCTTTAAGTGTACATGAATAATTACCTACTGGAAATATTTTACACCAATATAGGCTCATACAAAGGCGGTTATCCCGGGGGCCCAGCCCCCAGCTGGCTGTCGAGTTATGATTTTTTTAAATAATGGACCAACTGCAATTTTTTCTCTCATGAAAGGGCCTTCACTCAATAGAAAAAAGCAGATCTGTTTTATTGTCCCTGTTTACCAAAGGGATTAGCGCTAATTTACTCACCATTGGAGATGAGCCCCTATCTTTGAATTTGATATAGTTATATATATGGTGACCGTGAAATCAGGTGAGCGCTCAAGGGCCATCATGGCCATCGTGTGATATATAAAATATTCAGTATTTGATGTGAATAAAACTATATTTCAATTTACCTGTTGAAGGTATTTCGCATGAAATTTACCACTGGAATTGTCCTCAAGGAATGAAAATTTGCACTGCCATAATGAATATATCCTGAGTTGTAAATTAATAGTTGCCCGACAGCCCGCGGCAAGTAAATATAGATATGTCGACTTTTTTTCAAAAGTGGTATGTAGTCAGGCCGGCCAAGATGTTTTTGTTTAAAAGTTTGAAACCGTTGCAACATACATTTAAGCTTGAAACAAATTGATACGCCACAATGGTTGCATTTATGGTTTTCAATGTAGCCAATGTTCTATATCCTTTAAGTATGAGGCATTTTATGGGTCTATAGTGACAAGGACACCAGAGATGATAAGCACAATAAAGAGTACGGAACAAACATTCCAAATGACATGTTCCAACAACAAATTATTGTTAAAGCTTCTACGTAACAGAAAATTCAGTCTCATAACGGGACATAATGCATTGAAAGTGGGGCATGTGAGCAAAGTAATACTGTCTTCATATTTTGATTTGTTAAAGATAAGAAATAGATGCAAAAGCCATGCATGTACTTGGTTCAGGGCTCTTTGGCTGAGCAACTTAAGTACTAAATGCGTTTTTAAAAATTGTTTTTTTCCCAGTTTAAAGTGCGCGTTTAGACGTATGCATTGTCATTATATTTCTAAATTTTGCTATTAAGCGGGTACATAAGTACAATGTATTATGCATTGTACTGTCTTTTTAATTTCATTTAGCGTACCTATGGTTTAAGTGATAAAATTATAAAACTCTTCAAGAAACTCTTAGCTCTTGAAATTTAATTAGCGTATATTTGGTGATCAAAGTTATGTTATTATTATGCTGAAATTCAAATTCAAAGATGAACATTTTTCCTTTTGTGTGCTTTGTTTCTTTTACATGCCTTGAAGGTTAATATAACTTTTGATAATTATGCCCAATGGCCAGACAATGTGTGACAAACCATCCCTTGTACTCAGTGTCATGAAGGTCAAGGTTACAATTCAAGGTTAACATTAAGAAATTGTTGTTTTTCCCTGTTACTGTTACGTGCCTTGGATAATTTTAATCTAACTATGGTTTATAATTCCCTACGACTATAAATTGTGTTGCTAATAAATCCCATGCTCAATGAACAATTCTATCAGAGATATTATATATATTTACAATATATTTCCCGCATTCAGTAGGTCACCCTAGCTTTTGACTGACGATGTAATTGTTTGCAATGGCGAGTTTCAAAACTGTCATTCTCGACATATATATGTTTGTTATTACTGTACTAAGACATTTGACTCGTGTTTATACGTATTTTGTTGAATAATTTAGTTCATGTTAAAACATTGTTTTAAGCTTACTATATATCTATAAGGAGATCAAACAAAGATGGTATATACAATACAAATATACAATAAAGATTCTCATATTAACAATAATAAAATTTTATTTAATAATTTGAGAATTATGTGCATTTATTATTATTACAGACACAAAATATCATTTCTAAAGATATGTATTGTTTCTATCATTTTCAACTTCAAACACACATCCATTTATGTTACAAATTTCTAAATTGTCATTTCTATCGCAAACTGTCATTAAATAACACGCCATTTAATTTATATTCATCGCCCACCCGAAATCCACAGTTTACAAGCGAATATGCATGTAACAAACATCTAATCTAGCTTTTGTATAGTTATGTTAAAGCTAAACATACTTTTGGCAGTATAGCTTTCACATCTTTGCCTTTGACAATATGAACAGGCCTTTAAATTTGTATTATCACGATTCATGTGTGTGCTTTTTGGGATACTAACCTTTGCTATATTAATAAATCGGTACTGTACACGAAAGTATGCATTATGTTTGTTATCTTACTGTGAATGAAAACTGCATTTCAGGTTTAACCCGCAGTATTTTGCCGAGCAGTATATTGACGAGCAGTAGATTGACCAGGTGCTGGCGAAGGAAGCTATGGCTGAGATTGTTTGTGCTAGTTGGGGGACCCCAGTGCATGAGGTCGAAGCCAACCTCAAGTCCACAATGTCAAGATATTTAAGGATGTAATGTACAGATTTGAAACAATTATGAGTGTACACGGTTTTATATTTCGTGCTTTTTTAAACTAAAAATTGCTTATAACATCATGCGTACTATTCACAAATCCTTACAATTACTTAGAAACACGTTGAAATAAATGGAAATCGACAATAGTAGATTTTTATGTCCCCGAACAGAAGAAGGCATTAAACATTGCACATGTCTAGTACAGACGAGCGCACGTCCAAAAGCTTGTGTTTTCAACTGCTCTTAACGGCACGATTGATCTCGCCAATATTTTGAAAGATGATTGCTCTTTGTGTGTTGATAATTGTTAAGGAAGAAATGTTGGCTGTGGCCATTTTTTTATTATGGCCTTTTGTTTTTAATATAAAGCTCGTGTTTCAACTTCCCTTTAATGGTTGGGTCGATCTTGCAAAAAAATTCACAGCTAAAATGTGTAGATGATTGTATAGTTTTTCTTTCTACTGTGACAAGGTTTGGCTGCATTATGGCCAATTGACTGATTTTCCACAATAGAATAAATACGCCCCGAAAACATGTGCAATCAATTCCTCTTTGACTTCTTGCCAGATTTTGGTCTAACTTTCACAGCTGAATGACCCTCGTGAATAGATAATCGTTACAAATAATATTTATCTTACCAGTCTAGGTTGAATAATTGCCCGTTGTCTTTTTGTACCAAGTAGAATAGATAGTGGTTTTGTCTGTATCCAAACATATGTCAGCACCAGTGCCTTCCACATGTCTAAGAAAATAAATACACAGTAATATAAAATTACACAATATGGGAAATAAATGTTATATATAAGAAGTACATATCATATTGTTTTGTTAATGATTATGTTTAATTCTGCACGAAGGAAGGAAATTCAATGATTAGATTCGGTAATTGTTATCCTGATTAAAGGTCCATTAATCTCTTCTAATAATTGCGTAGGCAAAATTGCCTAGTATCTGTATAAGCTTCCTCATTCGTTAATTGTTATTGCTCATGCAATGTTTAATACAATACATTTAGAGGGTTGGGACGTTATTTAATCATAAATGCTCATGTTTCTGACACCAACTCTACACTCGTAAGTAGACATGCACTTATTAAACTTTATTCCGGGCATATATGGGCAGGGCATGTGGGCAGGGCTTAATAACTCGACTAATAACTCGACTGCGTAGAACAATTTTGTGCAATCACGACTCTCTTTACTCTCTTTATTCTAATTTGCAGGAGATTACATCAAAGCAAGCAGAAGGGACAATTAACTTAAAGCTTGTCTATATGGACCATTATTATATGTGCAGTTAACATATGTTGATGATTAAAAGTTAATGCATATAGCCAATATTACACTGTATACACTGGATAAGTTGTATTGTTCTTGATTGATAATTATATTGTTAGCGTTTGCTTCTATTACATTGTGATAATTCGAATTGTAACAGATAATAAATTCGTATTGCCATTCTGAACTGTGTTTGTCTTATCATATATTACCACTGTATAGCCCAACGGGTTTTGTGAAATGTGTATTTCATACGTTCAAACATTATCCAGAACACAATTATAAATCATGACATTGCTTCAGTGGTGGATAAAAACTGTGAACGCATCTTAATATATATTTGTTCAACTTATATTGGAAATAATTAATACACAAAGATGGACCGCATAGAAGCCCCATACTTCTTCGTATATAAAATTCATCATGTGGAACACAATTCAAAAATAAATATAATGATACATTTCTCACAATTTTCACAAATTAAGACCGTTTAAATAACGGGCTGCATTGATCTGTTAATATTGGTTTGATTTGTGGAAGAAAACTGTTTGGCATATATGGCAAATAATAGAAACACAAATACAAAGAATCGCTCAACCAGCGATTGCGCCTTTTCATGGAAATGTATTATTACGCCTTTTCAAGTTAATTTTAAATATCGATTATCGTTCAACCAGCGATATCACTTAAAAAAAAGGTTGATAATAATATTGCCTTTTTGATTTTTTTAAATTTGAGATCTTAGTTATCAAAATCTAACGAATTACCTCAGGAGCATTCAAACTCAAGAAATCAACAGCATTATATTTTAAAATTGTTAGTAATACCGTTTATTTTGTCAAATTACCGACAAAAAACGAGACACACGATTAAGTAAAGTTTTCGATATTCATTGAAAATAATCTATAAACGAACTGATATTTTGTTCTTAGTCATGAGTGTCGTTTTACTTTGTTTGATGTAATTCATATATTCTATTATAAATCTGTTACATTCTTTTTTTTAATTGTCACTTTGACAAACTGTGAAATATTGTGTGCTTTTTTCAGGGATAATAATGTCTAAATCCGCAGTTGGGTGTGAATGTTATTGAACGTCTATTAGTTTTCAAAAAAGTGTAAACCGGAAAATAAAAAAAGCCGTATAATTGGCATGAATTTCAACATCATCATATCCCCATAGATGTTTCAGAAAAAAACATGTTAACACCCTTTATAGTACTTACACAGTTTTATCAGTCGGACATACGTAAAAAATAATAAAAAAATCAAACAATCCTTAACAAAATAAACATATGAATATGTCTGTTTAATCGCTTCTCTTATAATTGGCTTAATGACTGAAGTACAGCGGAAAGTTTGCCAGTGTTCGACACTAACTTTTCTGAGTAAGAAGTTCTTTGTACTCCCTTCTTCTGAAATTAAGGAGTCCGATCATACTTCTTGTAAACCTAACCCTAAAGTTTCATAGGAAAACAGAAAAATACTTAATCAAGTGCATAGTCCAAATGATGGTATTGTTCTTGTTTTCTATATGCCTCCGACATCACTTAGTTTTGATTGACCACCTCTCACTATCAATAGACAAGCTGTCTATAATCTTCCTTGTTACCCTGAACTCTTATAGCTCTCAAACAGTGGTTGTAGTGTAAAAACATTTCTTGGTATTAAAAACTTCCTTATGCGATATGTAGATGGTTAATATTACATTATTACAATTTAAATGTGACAATACACAAATGCAACTGAAAGTTTTTATAGACATTGATCGACGATGATTATTCTGAGTAAAATTTTCTTTGTGCAGACATTCTGATGTTGCGAAACGAATAAGTAAACGAAGGGATTTTTTTATAATTCACATATGATTTTGAAGGAGTCCGACGGACTTCTTTGACACAAAAACAAGGAGTCCGAGTCTCTTTTCCAGGAGTATTGGACTGCCGGACTCCCGTAAGTGTCGAACACATAGGACTTTGAAACTGGCAAGTATTAAATTTCATATAATTGATGTAAGGTTTATATATGTTGTGGTATTTTCACTTTGTTTGTTAATTCAATAATATAAAGCAGATTTAAGTCTAGATCGTATGGTTATGATGTTTTTATGTTTGAAATCATACATATAATGTATATAATTAACTATATTCAGGTGTATATATATAAAAGGGAATTGTTCACATTCTTGCAAAACGTCAATTTCAAAATAAGTGTAAACAATTTTAAAGCTACACTTGTTATCAAAAATTTGGAAAATAAATAAACGCACTTTTAATAAAGCTTTAAACATTCTCTATTCAAACATAAACTCTTGCATGGTTCATTGTAGCGCGATAGATTTTGCTGTCCTGGGTTTTAATCTCAGAAAAGGCAAAGCAATTATTCAATTTAATGTCTAAATATTGGAATTATTTTAAATGTATAGAACATGCATTTTATGATATTTGTCAAATTCCAAAATAATTTAACATGTTCCTTTAATTAAACATGTTAATGATTTATCTGGCAATGTCACAAACGCTGGTCAGCCAGACTTATAGGGATACTTCAGCAACATAAACATATTATGTTGTAAACTAAGCGATACAATACATAGTACTGATATAGTGTGAATCATAAACTACAATGTGAGCGTGTTTTTGTTTACCAGATGTGTGAAAGACACCAATGCCCCAGATGGCACAATAAGACAAATCCACTAGTCATCTAAAGAGGACTTGCTACCTCTAAACAAATATTTTAATAAACTAATGATATATATATATATATATATATATATATATATATATATATATATATATATATATATATATATATTTATAATAATTATAGACACAATTACTAAGGGCCATACTTAATCCGACTTTGGTTGCAGCCAAAATCATTCATGAACGACTATCTACACATTCATGTCATTCAGCTGTGAACAATTGAGTGTAATCCGGCACGCCGTTAAAAAGGAGTTAATGCACAAAATGTTTATAACTTTAATATATAGCGGAAAACAATAACAAGTGGCCGTATTTTTTTAATCACACATAACTTCCTTCGTTTACGATCATCTATACAAGTAATTTAAGCTGTGAATGTATGAGCAAAATCCGCATTGCAGTTAAAGAGGAGTTCAAACACATTTTATTTTCGGCCCAGTATATTTCAACGTCGAAAGATAGAGCTGTAAAACGACCTTCAATCAGCCAAAACTGGTTGCGGAAACGTTTCTTGCTGTACGATTAACGTCATTTAGATTTGAAAGTTTGGTCGAAATATGGCAAGCAACTTACAACACCATGTAACAGACCATGCGCGTAACGCTTCAAATAAATGATAGGTAAGACACACGTACTGGCATTATAGAATGAAATACAATGCCACATGATTATCAGGAAAGAGTACCGAAAAGAAAACAGGTAGAAAGTTTTTGCTTACATGCTCTCGTATTTTATGTACAGAAAGCTGTCGATTGCATATGGAATACACATACATACACCTCAACACAAACCAAAACATGATTAAAACCGGGTAACTCGTCTGTAAAAGAGTGTTGTATCATTAATGGTAAAGCATACACAAGTTCAGAAAGGTATGACTAAAACACAACATTGTGATATGATGTATAAACATGACGATACTTTATTATGATTTTTTCTTATACAAATTTGCGTATCAGTTTTAGCGATGAAAATGACTATTTGGTTTCTAACAAATCTCATTTCATAACAAGATCATTTAGCATTTAGCAAATGGAAATGATCGATTTGTTGAGATCTAATACTACTGGAGAAATAAAATTAAACTGTCAACTAAAATACCAAAATGTCTACGCTTCGATATTATCAAACCTGCTTTCAAACATGCGAGCGAGCAGTTCCTGTTCATTGTAGCGCACATTTCTTACTGTACGCGTATCAAAACTGCTTTGGTGTTAGCATTACTTTCGCTAAATTTACGGACGCGGTCAGTTCCTGATAAGATTTTATGATGAGAAATCACGTAAAGAGTAAAAGGCATTAATATGTGTTAAAGGTTTAACAATTTGTATGGTACTTCTCTTCGCTACTACTTCAACCACCATAAGCATAATATTCTGCTAACGCCAAAAGTGTTTTTTCTAATGCATTTAAGCGGTCATCAATAATCAACGCCTAGTATTCCTCAGGACCGGCTAGCTATGTAAAGCGCTGGACTGCAAATCCGAAAGAGATATATTCTTGAATCTTGCCAAAATTTATGTTCTATGCCATGGCCATCCTCATCAAAATGGATACTTTCGGGGTCATTATTATCCATCGCTAGATCTATCAACTTAAAGAAACAATATACCCGAAGACAAATAAACAGATGTAAGGCAAGTGAAACGGTGTTGGGGTATTAATGTCAACACTTCCATTGTTTTAGTTTTTTAGTTTAATTGGCTTTTCAATAGTAAGTGTCCGAAAAGAGACAATTCAGCCAATTTATCCGGGCACATGTACTATCCTACTACTTATAAACTATAGAAAAAAAAATGAAACGGCATCCCTAGACACATAGATTTCTTATCATAATTTATTTTCTGTTATGTACATTGACAATTTTCTTAATTGAAAGATGTAATAAAGAATAAAGAAGTACAAGCCCTGAAGTATCTACACATTACTTGTTCATACATCATCATATTTCAGCTTTATTATCACTCATTTTCGACAAATACATTAAGATGTTTTTATTACTTACCCAAAACTGATAAATTAAAAAAAATTCCTATTACCTTTTCATAATCATGACACTTGGAAAGGAAACAACATGTTTCGTTTGTTGAAATTCACAAAAAACAACAACATTCAAAGCGGAACAAAAACAAAGGGAGATAACTTTTCCATAAAGTTAGTTGATATTTATGATTTTTATGTATCTAAAACACTATTACCTAGATTTCTCATTGACAGTGTCTTAATTGGATAGAATAGGCTTGGGCACCAGTTATTTAACAAGCATATTGCTGTATAAAATAAATAGAAGCAGTATTGCAAAGTGAAAAGAGTAAAAAGGCCAAATAAGTTATATGCTTTTCAAAGTTATGTAACTCTGTTTTGCCCCAACAGAAATTCGCAAACTTTTGTCAGGAGATGCCACCTACCTAGAGGGTTAAGAAAAACACAACCTTGAAAATTCCCCCTCAGGGTGGGAGCAGGGTCATATACCAGTTCAAGGCCTAAATACTAACCAACACAACGACAATAGAAATAAACGTTATTTAATTGACCAAAACTGATTTTCAATTTCATTTCATCGAACCTCCTAATGTAATTTCGGTACATTTTACGTAGACTGCGTAGAGTTTTTCGTCTATACACACGAACATAAATTGTGTAACTGTATACACATTTTATTAAAATGTGTACCATGCGAAATCTATGGGTGGTGCGGCAATTTTTACGACTTTTCCTCAAAAATATATTTTTTTGTCAATGTGTCTACATAAAAACAAATACTATGTGTAAAATGAACAAAAAAAAGGGTCACCGGCCTTGTTTTGATTTTATTTGCAATCAGCAGAAGAGATAATAATACATTACCATAATTATCTCTTCTGAGATAATAATAAACATGAAACAACCTCTTCTGATATGAATTCACTTTCTTTCGAAATAAATCTGCAAAGATAAAAAAGTCCCGGAATGTCACTGAAAACAAGTTGTTTAACAGTACAATATCCGCATAAGAGCATAGTTCCGGTGATATGGTTAAAATATCCCCAATATAAAAATCTGGCACAACACTCACTTAAGCAAGTATATATGATCTTACTGAAAAAGCAGATAAAGCGTTGATGAGTCAAACAATCTAGAATAAAAGTTTAGAAGAAGTAATACCAGAAATTCATCAAATTAAAGTTTGATACAATTTCAAGTACTTGTATGCGGTACAATACTAAACCCATTCATGTACAAAAGACAAATCTATCGGGACATCTTACTAATCTGGGCAGTTTTGTTCGAAAGACACATACACGCAATTGCTGGTTCTACAACAAACACGAAACATTTGTTTTTCAGAGGGGACGTGTCCGAGCTCTGAAATCCCAATACAGTTACACAAACATTAACTGAACAACATAATCTGTGTCGCGCACAAGAACTGGATATCTATCGCAAATGTCATGGTAATATCTAAAGTTAAAAAAAATGCCGTTTTAAGTAATTGTAATTTAAGAATTTTCCCCATAATAACTCTTAATTGCCTGGTATGATCTTATAATATTCCTAATTATGCAATAGTTAATGCACATGGTTCGCCTATTTGATTACCAGCAATTATTGAATGATACATAAATATGAAAAAATAAGTGTCATTTTATCGTACACACATGTCTTTAAGTTTTAGTCAACATCCTATGGAACCCAAATGTCATACAATGCGGACGGACCATCATTTATGTCCAATTGAAGAGGTAACACCACAGGTAATACAAAACAATCATGATATGGTAGCAATACGCACGTTTAAGGTAGGCGTTTAACTTGTCGTTTCCTTATAACGATCGATCAAGACGAACGCCGATGTACACAATGCTTTAGCAAACAATCCGACGCGGTTAAAAAAACACTAATACTGTATTTGAGTCAATAAATTATATAACTCAGAGCAATATTTTCTTACTCGGACTATAGTCTGGAACTTCCGCCTGTGTACAATTCTCTCCTCGTGTCATGTGACCATCCTAAATCACATGATTCGCTCAACTGACCAGCACATTGCTGATGAAGACTATGTGATATAGTCGAAATATCCGAGTAAGCAAATATTGCTCTGAGATATGGAATTTATTGACTCAAATGATGAATCCAAGAGAACAACCTTCATAGTTGTACTAATACTGTATTTTGTAAACACAAAGGAATGCTAATTTGTATTATGCATGCATCAACGAGCTCCGGATATAAATAATTGTTCAATTATTTAAGTGAGCATTCGCTATTACATGACTTTGAAACGCTATTTTAAAAACTACTCGTATGATAATAATGTAAAAAAATTGATTGCAAATTACTGAAAATTAACATGCATAATTACAATGTCCCATTCATTTTATCATCTCATTTGTTTGATCAGAAAACACAAGAGATCAACAACCGGTAATTAATTGTTTCAAACAGTAAAAAATTGAAGTGAACATTATTTAAACTGTTCACTTTTACATTTGAAATGACGTTATTAGTTTTACTACATGACGTTTATATTCAAATTATCCAGTATAACCGTTTAAAGAATAAACAAACGGTGGAAAGCGTTACATAAAACAGTTTTATGCGTTTGTGATCATATATAATTAATATTGTTCCTGAAATATAGTATGTTGTATTCAAGTATTATTTTTCTGTGCTCACTCATACACTTTGAAAATCTACTGAATGTGAATAAACATCCTTTATAATTCATCTAAAAATATACCTGCGTGGAACGTTAAATGTCCGACTTCTATTGTTTAAATCGTATTTTTATATTGGTCTATTTCCGACAAGGAAATAATAATATATAAATCGCGTATATACACAGATACAAGTATAAATGTAAATACAATATGTTATACTTTTTTCCAGACCGAAATAATACAAGCATCTAATGCCAACCTCATTATATCTGTTATCAAGACAACACAGAGAGGGAACGAACTTAATGACGCCCATCAACGATTGCTAATATCACTTTCTGAAATTTCAGATAGCAGAGGTAAATGACACAATTATGTTAATTATGCTTTTTAATGTTCAAACACAAATAACACAAACAGAACAATATTTAGGACTCCATTTATAAAACGATACATTATTGTTTCAAGTCATTAGCCTTTGATTTGTATTAAGGCACGTGGGTTATCAGCTTTAGTACGAAAGACGAAGCCTTTGAGTTCCTGGAGGTGAAACAAAGCAGTTTTAATTCGAACGAGAAACCAATCGACTATTTTGAAGAGACGTTTGGTGCTGGCATTCTTGCACTGGTAGGGTGTTTAGCAGGTTAACTGCATTTAATTAAAGTGTATGAAGTTGTTCCCGATCAATTCGTATCGACAATTTTATTGGTCAACATCCAAAAAACGCATGTATCATTGAATCAATCGCTTTTTGATCTTTCGACTATGATTATTTATCAGAAAAAATGCTAATTCTGGGCATTTCAATAAAGTGTTTTAAATGAAATTGTGTGAAGTAACACAATTGCACAGCTGTAATGTGATGTAATGGTGGGCTTTGCATTGTCATAATTGTCTTGAATTCTTACTTGGTCTGTTATAATGGTATTGTGTGTCTTTGATTTGGTTTTGAAGCGATTTATTGAATCAAAACATAAAACATTACGTTTATATTCCATTTGAATGTAGAATAAATCACTCTGCAATTATTTTGTGTTTTGCACAGGATCATGATGAAACAAATAGTGTACACTCAACCAAACACTCTTACCTGCTTGTGAGAGGTGTCGAAAGCTTTGAGCTTAAACGCAAGAAAGCTGACAATTTAGTATGTGTTGTGATTGTTGTCGGTGTTGATGTATCTGTATTAAAGAAGGCGCACTTCGCTGTTACCCACGACATCCCGGTGGTTTTCATACAAGGATCGGGCTCTGAAGCTGACTTAATTGATGCATGCCGAAATCAAAATGAACGTTCGACCGACACGTATGTTTACACATAACAATTGCTTTACTATTAACATACCATATAGTTTAACACTAGACTCTATGTTCTGTTTAAAAACTTAAAAAAGTATGAAACTGCAATTAGCAACTTTTCTTTTACCCAATTAAGATTAATACTAGTAAAATAATGCAAATTCCTTAATTCGCAGAAGACTGTGTAACTGTCAAAAGTGTCGCTCTCTTTTATATCTGATTCTACGGATCTAAAACTACTTTTAAAAATTGAATGCAGCAAGTGTGTGTAAATGTGGGATTCATATTAACATCAATAATTTCAACGGCGTACTTAACATTTTGTCATATATGCCAAATACATGCCTTGCGGTGTTTCAATTTGAAGCGATGACTCTGAAAAAACAGTGCATCATTTGAAAGTTTTGTACAGTTTGTGTAGTCTTCCAAGGTCTGTTGCAGTGACAAAGAAGAATGCGTTCATTTGCTAGAAGACATTCTCAAAGAAACAAAATATGTAAGAAAAATAGTCATAAATAAAGTTAAATTTGATTTAAATAACGTATGCATTTGTAAAAAATGTAATTAGTATATATACATGATAAGTATTATTAGTTATTATAATTTGTAGTATACGTATAAGTAGTATTAGTCGAAGTAGTAGTATAAGACAAGTATAAGTAGTAGTAGAAGTAGTAGACGTTATTAGTATTCTACTTTTATTTACAGGTAAACATTTACTCTCAATCAGAAACGACTGACATACAGTATGCCATTCTATTAGCTCTTAAGAAAGGTAATATCTTCTTTTTTCAATGAAATTACAGAGATCAAAATCCAATACCCTATACATTTCACATATTTGATATACACATACAATTTTGCAACGATTGTCATTTGTTTTAAGCAATCCTGTTTTCACATATTGTGTTTTATGTCCCCGGTATGGTGGCATTTAGCATTCGCACTTTCCGTCAGATATTTACCTGATTTTTTGGTGTTTGAGTCTATCTGCATGACGTACAGATGCAATTCGTGTTTCGTTACGGTTCATTAATTTTTGGCGAAGTTACGGTCTTTGGACTTAGAAAGTTGTTATAGAATAACAGTTTTCTGGACTTTTTTTCTAAACGCTTGCTGATACCGACCTGATTTTTGGTGTGTGATCCTACCTGCATGACTTACATATCAAGTTTGAGATTCGTTCCAGTTTTTTATTTTTGACGAAGTTACGGGCATTGGGCTAAGACATTTTCTTAAAATAACATTTTTCCAGAATGTGTTCCGAAACTCTTTCATATAATGATGTTATTTTTGTTAAGTGAGCCAACCTACATGACTTACAGATCAAGTTCGAGTTTCATTTCGGTCCATTGATTTTTGACGAAGTTACGGACCTTGGACTTAACAATTTACTCTTAAGTAACACTTTCCTGATTTTTTCCGAAACGTTTTCAGAACCTTACTTGATTGTTGGTGTGTGAGCCTACCTGCATGACTTTGACATCAAGGCTGAGTTTTTTCTGGTCTAATGATATTTGACGAAGTTACGAGACTTTGAATTAACTATAAAATAACAGTTTCCCGGACTTTGTTTCTAAATACTTTCAAATATTGACCTGTGCAAGGCCCGTAACTCTGTCACATACCAATGGACAGTAATTTGTAATGATGAGTTCAATTGGGATATGGCTTCAAATTGCAGAAGGGGGCATTGTGTTTCCCAAAACACAGCTCTTGTTTACTTTAACACTGTTATTACGAATCAATCCTTCTTACTGGACTACTATAATATGATTGTGTATTTTTATTGTGTTTTTTAACAGCACACCATGGCACTTCGAAATTGCTGCTATCTCTTGCTTGGAGATGGAACAAATTCGATTTTGCTCAAAATGAGATACAGTTTCCAGATCTGATGTCTGCATGCGATCAAACCAAATCTTTGAAATATGCGACCAATGTAAGCAATTGTGTTATGTAGAAACAATATAAATAATAAAAATGATTTCAATATAAAATTCACACATAATGAACATAACACAATTAAGTAATGAATACATTTTGGAAATCGCAGACTAGTATGTTTAAACATGTTGTGTTTTCCAACAGTTAAATGAAATGTTTAAGCATCAATATTTATTAACTATAGGTATATTACGCCTGTATTGTAATTTGACATCAAATCGCTATGTGTGCAGTACCTTTTGGGTAAAACGTACATGTGCGCACTGCAGCTAAAACAGTTTTACAATTGTAACCACAGTTATCTATGTGTACATACGGATGTAAATGTATAACAAATTTTGAATGTTGATACATGTTTCTTCCTAAACTTAGTAAACATTACTTACTATTGATTTTGTTTTTGTTTTTAAGAATCTTGATAAGTTTAAATACAACTAATAAAAAACAATATCGACATTTTGATTATATAAAAATAAACATCTGCCGAGAAGGCGTTTTGTTAGACGTAATTTCATTGGTTAAAAAGACTGTGAACTTTTGTGTAACTTTAGGTCGGACAAAACCAAACCGCGGTTACAATTTTATGAATGCGGTGCCATGTACTTTTAGCTGTAGTGAGCATATGTACTTTTGACCTAAATGGTACGGGATAGCAATGTCGCGTAGTGGAAGTGACTTTATCAGCAATAATTAAACTCCTGGAGAAATTCGTATTTCTATAAAATACATAGAAATAATCAGCACCAAAAATGCGTAAACAAGTATGATAATTCATCAGATATATAATCCACGGCAACGAGATTTCTTTTCCTTCATTGTTAGCGTAGGAATAATTAGAAACCGGAGACCACGTGACAAGTTCTCTAAGCTGATTAGGTCAAGTTCCTAAGATGTTCGTCATCGGCAGCACAATTCAAACGGCAGCTAAAACTTAGTATAGTGAATTTTATATATTTTATGAATTTTATATATTACGCCATCTAACCATAACAAAATTATTGACATCAATATCATACATAAAAATTAAGCAAATGACCTCAAATTCTTTGACCAAAATTCAAAGCTAAACTTAATATCAATAACGTTTACATTGTGTTATATAATACTATTGATTGCATCGAATATATAAGTTTTTTGTGACATTCCGTTGAACAGAAATGGTTAGTTTGTCACGATTTGATAGGGTGAGTTTTTACACATGAAGTAAACTTTTCAATTTTTAGCAATTCTTCAGAACTGTTTTCAAAACATTAGGCTCCTCTCAAAATTATGATTGAATAATAACCCTCACTTGATTTCCTTCTTTGTTTATAGAAAACAAGCGGCACATCGTGTTAGAATGAACAAGAAATCTTATTAAAGTAGTCGGCGTTTATTATGAACAATATAGTTGAAAATGGATAATTAAACATACATGTAATAAGTTAAATTAAAGACCGGATACTGTTTAACTTTATTCACTGGCTAATCTGTTATTCGCTATCAATTATATAATTTAGTGAATTGAATACATGTACATTGTTTTTGTACTTATTATATACTTTAAATATAATTAAATTATAGTACATTTGACGTTATGTCACTTACATACATACTTATATGATTTATGAAGAACGTCCCTGTGATAAGAAAAAGACACACACAGGTCAGAAACAAAGAACCCATTTGTCACATTGGAATGGTATTGAACGGTACATACATGTCGTGAAATAATTATACTATTTGTCTCTTAACATGACATACTGCAAGTTTCGAAAGTGTTTGTAGTTCGTGTGCAAATACACGACATTTACCAGTATTTTTATATGATGTTTTTTTCCATATATTTCACACAATCGCAATGTTTTCCAAACAGTTGTTCAATGATTATTTTTCAAGTTATTGTATACCTGGAAATCAAGACTGCCCTATCAGTATATACGCGTTTATCGATATACCATTATGGCCTCCAATTGACGATTTACTAGAAGGACAGTCTGACTGAGAATTGACCATGACGTTCATTGAGGTGGAATTTACTGGACTTAAAGAAAGTGCACACATCTCACATCATGCAATGCAATTGTTTAATACCTTAAAATATTTGCATGTTTACATGAAGCGAAATTTTTCTTTATATATAACAGTGAGGCTACATAATAAACAACATCAAATACAGGACAAATAATATTCATACTGACACATTTATTCTTAGCACAACGTCGATATCCACACGTTTACTGGATAAACAATTGTGTGTATTTTGTCGTATGGGGATTTGTGTACATTATGTGCGCTATACAAGAATGCAGGTTTGCAGCCAATCTTTTTGGGGGATTTCTCTCATATCATCCAATGTAATGTAAGGATTTATTCCCTCGGGTCTACTGGTGGCAAATTTGCTCCATCATTCATTGGGCATTGAATTAGGTCGAAACCTGGGTTAGACAGCTACGCTGAATCATAAACTTGTACGCTTTTCGCATCCATTTAAATTACATATTAATACTATATAACGTGTTTTGTTTTCCATAGCATTTGTTGTTAGTTGTCTGTGCATGATAAAGCATATATAATAGTTTTCTCATAAAAATATTTCTGGAGTTTCGTTATTTCCACTTTAAGGAAACATACTATATATTTGGTTATTTGTATGAGATGTTTGCCCCGAGGTCTTGTTTTGTTGCCATAGAAAATGTGTCTTTGATATTATAAGTATTGTTCTTCTTATTATTATTCTTATTATTCTTCTACTTCTTCTTCATCTGCTCTGTATTTGTTATCGCTTTGTGTCGTCCGTTCGTCGTGTTGACGCTTTCTACGCGGATGTCGCGCACTCGTCTAAACGATGGGACGACAAACGTTTTAATTGCCGTATCGGTCTGCTTTCGATGTTGTTTTTTTATGCCCTTTAAACCGCCGACACGGCAGACCAAAAAATCAGAGGCACCAAATTGCCAACGGATGGACGAAATAACGTGCGAGATTTATGTGTCGTATTGGCGCTCTTACATTGTCGATACGATGTGTTGGTGGGCTTGACAGTCGCCAACATGCGGAGAGGCCAACACGGACAGTATCTTCTCTTGTTGTTTCGTCACGTATATTTGCCGATCTGGACTTTTGTCGTATTAATGCCATTCGAACCGGAAAACACACAAGAACGATATAGCTGAAATCAACCACAATAGTGCATCATGCTAAGTTCTGTTATTTATGCATGGTATAGCATTACACTCTGTTAGAATTGGAAACATATGTTGTTATGTTTATTGTACTTTAGTTCACGTTAACTACTGATTATAGTTTACCCGCATTATTTAAAAAAAAGAAAGCCATTTTCAGTTTCTATACATAATTATGAGCTTGTCATGTCAGACCAAATACCAAAGATCTGACAGGCATAGATTCTATTTTCAGGTCACAATTGCTAATACTTTGTTCGAAACATTGGCCAATGATCAAGCGGACTTTGTTGAACTGCTTCTTCGAACAGAATTGAAAGTAAACATCGAAGTTTTGCAGAAATTATATAGCGATGTAAGTCGTCAATCTACCAAGAAGCTTTCAAACACTGCCTTTAATAAGGCATTACTGTAGTCAATTGCTACTTCGGAAACATATTTGCACTGCTCAGGAAATCATATTCGCATTGTTGTAGAATTGTAATACTGTTATTTTATCAATTTTTCTTTACCAAAGGTGTTGGGTCGCAATGCAGTAAGTTGCACAATGACAATGTTCATTCAAAACCAGCTGAACTGGATACAGGTACAAACTACCAAGTGTTCGTAGACATATCATACTAGGAAATTCACAAGTGTTGCACGGATGAATTAAAATTTATCTTTTACTTGACCACTTTATTACCTATTTTTCCAGTTGTGATAGTTTGGGAACAGTTTAAAAACACACACAATGTTTTCGTAATACTGAATTATTCGATTGAAACTAGCTTCAAATATTATGAAATAGTATTTGTATTATAAACTAAATGTTATTTTATACCAATACAAAACTAAAAACGTAACATCATTTTATTATTTATTCTGTATGTTACTTTAATGTATCAGAGACTGTATTTAATGTCATTTATAGCCAAACGAAGACACATATCAGTCAAGAACGTCATCTGAATTGCCGCTTATGTTGAGAGTTGGAAACCTCTTGAATGCTAAGCTCAACATAATGTGTAACCCGTATAACGGTTCGTTGAATGTATGATATAAAATGAGTCAAGTGCAATTTCCAGTATCAGTTTAATAACGCTGGCTCTTTTGTTTCGGAAGTCATGAGCACACCCATTTCTGATTAACTTGACTATTGTTATGTGTTTACACATGTCATTACGTTTACAACAGATAACGCAATTTAAGTAGTGATTGAGACATATTATTCATTCCTATAACAATTGTTGTGATGTTAGTCGATGTTGATATTCATTGTTATTTTTGTATTAACGCAGACACAGAAAGGCCGATTGGTTTTGTAGACCTTTTTCTCTTTGCTATACTATTTAACCGTCAACGGCTGGGAGAACTCATGTGGAGACAGTGCCAAGACAAACTTGGTAAGTGACATAGCACATACTATACACTAATATTCCTTCTTCAATTTTGCCTTTCTCAATTAGACAGTTATTACCCTGATCGCATATGCTGTAGTTTTGTATACATTGTATATTTACATATCATAGGCACAGCCTTGGTTGCATGTTCACTCCTGAAAGCATTTGCAAACACAGCGGGATGTTACATGAAATCAGAACTGTCAACGGATCTCATAAATCATGCCAGGTTAAGTCACGTTGAAATATATATTAAATATAACGACAGATGAAATATGGTAATATAATAGGTAAATTTTGAACCTAGTCATTGACTCAATGGGAGTATATTGCAGAGGAATTTTTTTTGTTCTTGAAATCAATGTCAAATGGACTAAAATTATTAGAGTTAGGGTTGTTTACTGGTATGTTACCCGTTTGGCTTACCGCAAGTATACTTTAAACACGGCATTTCTACACATCTATATATTGCAGGGATTATGAACGAAAAGCGATTGGTGTGCTCACAGAATGTTACAAAAAAGACAAGAAGAAGGCCCACGATATATTGATAAAAACACTCGAGAAACCGTTTGATAAAATAAGACCGTTAGAGTTGGCGTACAATTATCACCTCAAGGAGTTCATGGGGCACGATTGTTGTCAGACGAAACTCAACAACATTTGGAGAGGAAAGATTACAGTTCATGTGCGCTGGTGGAAGGTATTTTGCTTAACATATTTGTGTAGGTCAATGATTGATGTGAATCCAACAACATGTAATCGTCTTTCTTTTTAATCGTGTAATCTTCCACCGCATTATAGTTGGTTAAATGTTAAATAATTAATCACTAGGGATTTCTATTTGGAATCAATGCTTTTTAAATGAAAAGTTGTGTACAGATTTCAACCATCTGACACTTGTTTCTGACAGTAACCTATTTTAAGCAAAGACTGCGGTAGTGTTAGACTGATCAATGGTTCGGGTTAAAGGGACTGTCAATCACGACGACGAAGAAAAGAAAAGTTGTAAAATACCGTATTTTTCTACAATTATTAGTTTATATTGATTAAAATATCACGACTGGTATATTACATTACTTGAAAAAAGTTGTTAAGTTTTCATATTTTCAGTATATTTGGTAATAAATTTTACTGGCTATGTCTACCAGGTAACTACCAGTTAACTATAAATAACGCCAGTAGATTGATCATCATCGTCACGTGGTAAACACAGGAATTCAAATTGTGCATGCGTAGTGAATTGTTTATATCTAATATATAAAATGATCAATTAATCTACTTGCGTTATTTATAGTGTGTATATCGTTATGACACTTATTTTCGCGATGTACTTTCGATTTCACATCGCATATTTTCTTTACCGAATATACTGAAAATAGGAACTTTTTTCAAGTAATGTAATATACCAGTCGTGATATTTTAATCAATATAAACTAATAATTGTAAGAAAATACGGTATTTTAGAACTTTTTTTTTCGTCATTCTTGGTTGACTGTCCCTTTAATGAGTTCTCTAAACTGAAGGCATGTCTTTTATGTATTCCCAAATAAATTCTTACATTGTGACCCCTTTATTTAGCATTGGATTGCCAAAGCATGGGAATAATGACTATAGGAATAATACAACTCCAGAAACCGTATCATGATATACATTTCTTACCATCCACTAGTCCTTTTTTAAAGCAGGTTCCCAATTTAAAATATATGCCAAACACCACACGTACATCGTTATTAATCACAAAATACACACAAGTGTAAATGCCCTCATATCACTTAAACTCAACTATGAAGCAATAAAAGATTAGTATAAATTCAATGTAATGACGATTCAATTTATCAATGGTATAATGTTAAAAAAGAACACTCGTACTTAAATTATCTTGTGAAAAGTATAACCCGGAACGTGCTCAATGGATTCAAATGAAACTTAATATATTGATTGCCACGTAAGGTAGGCATATATAAATCACATCGTCCGCACCTTCAGATTTCCGTCCGCCCTTGCGTACATCCGCCCATAGGTCCTTTGGCCTATCATTTTTTCCATCAGTCTGCTTGCTTCTTGTTCAGAGCATAACTCAGAAAGTCAAGTGCGAAGCATAACGGCTTAATATCAATGTATTTATTTTCAACTGTGAACATGTATAGAGGACACTCAGCTCAAGCGTAGACAACTCTCTTAACAGTAATTTTGGAGTTATTGCCATTTGCTTACATTTTGTATGGTCCGTTTCTTGTGCGGAGCGTAACTCTGCAGATGCTGAATGTATTCAAATAAACCGTCGTATATATATATATATATATATATATATATATATATATATATATATATATATATATATATATATATATATATATATATATATATATATATAAAATGTCGAGCGCATGGACAATTACTATGTTTTAAGTATTTACAGAACTATTGTCATGTGTTATTTTTCCATATGCCAATCATACCTACTAAAGTATTGAAGTATCACATTTAAATATAGATGTATTGTGAGGAAGTGCCTGGTATAAGGACCATTTATTTTTATACCTTATATAAGTTTTGGAGTTATTGCCCTTTGCGTATTTATTTTTGCGTTTGCAGACAATAACAACATACTGCTTGACACATAGCAAATGTATTTAAAAGAAACGTCTTATAATGATTCTTAGCTTAGAGAAGAAGTGCAGAGTAAAAGTACCATACACATTTTACAGAGTTTTGCCTTTTATCAATGTTTTGTGCGCACTCTATAATTGATTAAATTGCAATTGAAGATATTACGATGAAATTTCGTAGATCCACAGAGAACGTTGTGGGTAAGTACAGAGTGCAAGAACTGTTACTATCTCTTCTACTGGTTTTAGAGTTGTTACCTTTAATGTTTTCTTGTTAAAAAAAACAAATAAATAGTGTCATTTGGCTGTGCAGGTCATAACTCAAAAAGTAGATTCAAATGAAACTTCATATATTCTTAGAATATTTTTAGAAGAAGTGCGGAATTCCAGAACCAAAAAAGTTCTTCGATATTTTTGGAGTTATTGTCGTTTGTTTAATTTACTTCATACACAGTAGTAAAACATAACTTTTAGTATTTATTTGATTGTTATGAAAATTCATATATCAATACAGGACAATGAGATTTCAATATTTAAATAAATATAGCCTAATACACGTCTGTTTTAATGCATGTCAAAAAAGCATAAAACATGTCTGTTTTCCCAAATTTTAAAGTTAAATATCACACTTTAGTATCAATATAATACTTCGGATGAATTCGGCACTTATTGTGACAACAGTTGTTTCTGATAAAAATATTCATATCTTGTATCATGCTTTGTTATTCACGAACGTTTTGTCGGTTCTTTTTACTTTGTTTTTATGAAATTTAGATGAGATCGATAATAATCAATAATGTATTTGCTGATAAAGAGTTGTATAAAAAAAATAATAGGCAAGACATATCAAGTATAGATATAGAAACGACATCAGAAACATATAAACAACATTTAAGAATCCAAACAGGTAGATTCTTATTTACGCAACTGTCTCAATTAAACGATGATTGAGAAGTCCCAATAACCAATAACAACTGAGACAAAACAAAAACATAACATTTTCTAACAAAAACATATAGTAAACCTTTTGCCTAGTAATATCCTTCTTTAAATAAAATATTACAAGGCATTAAACGATCTGCAACTTAAAATTGAAATAACAGAGAGCATTGGTAGATGTTAACATATTATTTGTTTATGTTTTAGATCCTCCTGGCGCTTTTCGTGCCAATATTCATATTTTGGATAAAGTTCACTACAAATAATGGACCCTTTAAACCTCAGACATTGTGCTGCAAGGTTGGGTATACTTATTTGTTATCAATGTATTTACACAATAAATTATATTTTATATTGTTACTTTTTGATTGCAAAGGTTTATCACATTGTTTAATATATATGTTGTTATGTGTATTTGCATTTATCTATTACTGATATGTTAGTTCAATCATAATGCGTAAACAAGCGTGAAGTATTAATATATGTTTAACACAGGCTGTCATGTACACGGTGATTAAAGATTTCCAATTTTTAATAAAGGAACCGGAACAGGAACCGACCAATGATGGACCGAAACAGGAACCGAGCATGAAGGAACAGAAACAGGAACTTGACCGGAGGAAAATGAACTTCTATTTAAAAAAGTATCCATCGTCTAAGCAGCAGTTGTATCATGTTGGTATTCTCTGCAAGAACCAAGGGGGAATTATACACTTTACTGATGCCATGTATAATTTGTACACAGCGCCTTTTTCAGTGTACACTTTTAACATGGTAAGTTTTGCATGCTATGATGGGGCATTTAAGTATTTACCGCAAGCATTTTAAATATATATAAATAAGGATTGTATTACACATGCTTGCAACACACATAATTATGATGACACATAATTATTCGATTGCGTGCAAAAATATTTATAATTGTATTCTCGTTCTTTGTTATGTTTTGTGAAATTGTTGGTTATATATAACCGAATTCGTGTTTCAGGTGTCCTATGTGATTTTCGTGTTATACTTCTCTTACTTCATCATCGTCGACCTGAATGAGACAACTTCATTGAAGGAGTACACAATCTGGGGCTGGGCCCTTACAATGTTATTTGAGGAAACGAGAGAGGTACACATGTCTATATTGAACACAATTTCTACGGCTTATCTCTCTAACATCCACTTTGTCTAACATCTAATATAAAGAAGAGAATCAAACAATACTAAAAGACAACAATAAATTAAATACCCCTAATATTATTTGTCACCTGATATGGAAACATGCGTTTTCTAATGTTTTTTCCAGTGTTTTTTTTACCCGATGAATAAAACGCCTGGATGCTGCGGTCGAATACGAGGTTGGTTTGGATCACACTGGAATAAGTTTGACCTGTTCATAAACATTATTTTTATCGCGACTATTGCGATGAGATATACGCTTTCAGGAAATGACTTTCAGTATGTCCGCTTCCTATACAGGTACGTAAAATATCATGTATACTCAAAGTGTTATATTTAGTGTGAGATCTCTTACAATAACACACCTAATTTATATTACTTTATATGGACTATCATAACAGAGGCGACATGCGTATATTTTATATTGTTTACGGTATGAAACATGTTAAGCAACAATTGTAAATTAAAAAATAAGCGTAAACTGTGATGTATTCGTTTCCGAAATACAACTAATTAAAATGTATAGGCATAAGTACACATGAATAATTAACACTAATTTTACTCTCAACATGGTACAATGTCTTGTATGAATCGGGGTCGTAAGTTTAGGTTTACGGTCAAAATAAGCGGAAAAAACGTAATCGGTGAGCATCTTCCAGCTCTGCTACTACCCTTATATTTCTATAAGTAAATAGTAAAATGAATGCCAAATAGGAAAACTATCAATTAATGCTTATCAGTGTATTTTTATTTATTATGCATATATGAATGTGTTATTAAATATTGATACATTTTAAACATCGCAGCACAAACATAAAATATCATTCAAGATTTATGATCCGAACTTACGAATGTACTTTATTTAAGGAGAGTAGCCGATTGCCTATACGATAGAGGCAAATAGAACACGGCGGAAACAAGTATTACGTATATCAGATACACACATGCATTTAATACCCTTGATTTTGCAGCGTCACCGTGGGACTGTACTTCATGCGGTTTCTACAGGCATTTCTTGTTGCCGAAAACATTGGTCCAAAAGTTATTATGATCTGGAAAATGGTATGCCATCATATTATGTCAATTTTATATACATTAATTTTCTTCGTGTTTCGTAATTTTATTTTGTTTATAGTGCATTATACGTATACAATATATATTGCTTGTTTTTCAGGTGGTCAACCTGTTAAATTTTTTGTGGATAGCCGCACTCTTTGTGGTTAGCTTTGCTGTTATGTACCATGCCAACATGTACCCAAACTCACCAAGCGATTTCTTCTGGGAAAGGGAAACCGTAAAGGACACCATCATGCACACACCTTTTTGGCAGATCTTTGGGGAGATCTCTCTGGACGATTTTATTCCAGGTACACTAAAATAAAGCATTGGTTTGCAAAATAAGAAAATTAGTAAATAACACATGGAAAAGTAGAATAATGGTATGATTTGATTTTTATTGTAAATCTAAAGTGTCCAAGAAAACGAAGGCATATTGATTTCATACAATACGCATGTATCCATGATGTTGCATAAACCTATTGATTTACCGATAAGGTCACATTCAATCAATTGAATACTTCATTGTGCCAACATACCAATTTATGTATCTAAGTGTTAAAAATCGAACAAAATATTAATGGAATGGGGAAGAATAATTCCTTTATCAATTATTGTCATTTAACTGTTAATACATGTTCAGATATTTAGCCCAATGGATTGCTTAGCAAATGCTCGACATTTTAGATAATCTGGTATTTTTTAAGATTTAAATGTACACAGATCCACTTGATAATTTGATGGAATGTTAAACATATTATTAATGTTGTAGGGCGTCAGTCTGGCGATTGCGATCCAAATGCGATATCAGGAGACGGTAGAAAGCGTTGTCCATATGCCAACCGCCCGATTATTTTTCTTGCGGGAATTTTCATGATTTTGAGTCATGTAGTTCTCTTCAATTTGCTGATTGCAATATTCAGGTACAATGAAAAGTCATGTGTTGCTTTAGTGCGAATTATCAATTCTTGTTTAACATTTTTTTATAATAGGTATTTCTGAATTGTAAATTGCATGTAATTGCATCGTTTATAACCATTTTAGCTTACCTGAGCACAGCGTGCTCAGTGTGAGCTTTTCGAATACCGTGATTTCCGTCGACCGTCAGACCGTACGTAAGTGTCCGTCAGTGCTTCCGTCATCCTCCGTCCGTCTCCCCGTATGGCATTTCGTCCGTCAGTGCGTGCGTCAAGCTTTTCTTCTATTGACATATTCTCCTGCACCTCTGGGTACAATTTGACGAAACTACACAGGAATGTTTCTTTGGTGGTTCTCTATAAAAAAGGTCCCAAACCGTTCCAGTCCGTTTAAAAATATGTCATGGGGTTAAAACAGGGAGTTTGAAAATTGAAAACTCTAAATATATGCTCCTCTAAAACCGCACCCAAAGGTTTTATATTTGGTAAGTGGCATGTGATAATAATCATCTACAACGTCATTGCAAATTATGTCCCTATGGTCACAACTGGTCCTGCCCCGGTGGTACCAGTTTCACATAGACTTATATAGGGTTTTCCTTTAACAATCCTCTTGTTCGAAACAGCAAATCTCAAGGCTTTCATATTTGGTATGTAGCATCATATAAGAATCCTCTACAAAGTCTGCTCAAATTATGCCCGTGGGGTCAAAACAGACCCCGCTCCGTAGGTCAACAGTTTTATATTTACTTATATAGGGAAAACCGTAAAAAATCTTCTTGTCTGAATCCACGAAAACCATGGCGTTCATATTGTGCATGTGACTGATACCGGGAACATATTTAAAACTCTTCTTGTGTGAAACCGCAAAGCCCATGGACTTTATATTTGGAATGTAGCATCATCTAGAGGTTTACAAGGTTAATTCAAATCATGCCCCTGACCTAAAGAATGACCACAAACCAGGGGTCACATTTATAATATGAACGCATAACACAAATAAAAATAAAATCTCTAAAACAATAAGGCCCAGGTCTTTGATAATGTTTCGGGGTTATAGGCTGGCCACTTACCAGGAGTAACATGATTTATATACACTTATGTAGCAAAATATTTTTTTCAATCTCTTACATGACAAGACTGTGATGTGAAAATACTGGTATATAGAATCGTTTAGTTTTCCTCTACTAAGTTTTCTCAAATTATGCCCCTTTGGTCAAAAGTAGCCCCAAACTAGGGGTCTCAAGTATAATACCTCTGAGTTAAATGTATTCAGGTGAGCGTTCAAGAATTTCCATGTTTGTCTTGTTATCTTGCAGCCACACATTTGCACGTGTTCAACAGAAGTCGGGTCATATCTGGAAGTACTACTGGTACGGAATTGTACTTGAATATTACAATAGAACCGTGGTTTGTCCTCCTTTGATAATTCTGGCTCACATTTATCGTACATTACGCTATGTGGTGTTTCGTTGTGGAGGTTTCGTGTACGACAGCGAATTTCGTAAGTTACAATGTACTGTGTTAATTGTTTACTTATAGTTTTTAGTATTAAAAAAGAATCACATGCTTTTTTAGTTAGCCTTTTAGAAAGAAAGTTTGAGGAAGAATATAATTAGGCACGTATAAAAGGACATTTCTTTGTGGAGGGTTTCTGTCTGCATATGTGCATTTTATTAAAAATGTTTTAGACGCTCGGTTCATTTGTGAGTAATTTTGGGGTAAGTGTGAAGTTCGGCTAGCACTCACAATGGTTTAAACTCCCAATTTTTTATATTGACCCAATGCGATTATCCCAGTTTTAATCAATGTATGTTTATAGTCGGTGTTCTGTTATTAAATGAGTGGATAAGAGCAAGAAATTCTCGCCTGATATTGTTTTCTATATGAGGTTCGAGAAATACCATTCTTTCCTCCGTCCGGCCGGCGATCAGTATCAGTTTCGTGTCCACTCCGTGTCTGTTATGACCTTTGGTTCAAATGTCATAGTGAATATGTACAGAAGGAATGAGTCAGTCACGTTAGCTCTAGTACAATTTCACACAGGAAGGAAAAATATTCCAACCTCCATTTCATTCCCGCTTCATACCTGATATGACTTTTAAAACTTTTGAAAACTTTTAATGAAAGTTGGCTCACTCAAAATGCATTATTGAAGCAGTTAGCAAAAGACAGGAGACAGTCACGCCACCTTAAGGTTAAAGTCAAGCTTAAAGGTCAAAAGGGTCGTTTCGGCTGTATACTGCTCTGTCTCGTATATTTTTTATAAAACCAATGAATCGGGCATCAGGTATTATTGTTTTCCGTTAAAATTCAAAAACCACTTTTAAAATATTTTCACACAAAAAATACAAAAAATACGTCATAAATCTGCATGTTTTTGGTTTAATAATTAATATGTCACTTTTTTGTTTATCCCACGTGGTGATATTTAGTCAATATCCGTGTTTTGAATTGTTCAATAGAAATACTTATAAAAGCAATACTTTATTCACAGGACTGAAGGACAAAGAAGGGTTTTACAGTAAACTATTGCTGAAATTTGCTGATGATGCAGCTGAACGGTATCTTCAACAGAACAAGAACGCAAAGACACAAGAATTTAAAATTATAAAATAAAATAGAATTATAAAATCACGCGAAGGAAATTAAATACACGAACTTAAAGCAATAATATAAACGAACTCGAAATAATGATATAAAGGAACGTGAAGCAATTACATACAATTCTAACACAAATGATACTCCAGCATTATATACTTTTATAGCACATAGTATTTTATTCATATGAATTATCAATTTCCAAGATAGTACGACAAAGCACACTCGCACAACACAATTATAGTGTTTTTTTAATTATAATGACCTCTTCATCACTTTATTAAGCCACAATGTGTGTTGTATATAAATACATATACATAAATCGAGATTAGCGATAGTGCATAGTGGTTCTCTTTGTTACTTAAAGGCTTATAAAAGGTGATAAGTCCAATTATTATGCATATAAACTGGTCTAATTTTTACCGGAGTTCAGTTACTCTTGCATAAAAATTATGATAACACAGCTTAGGTGCAACGTTGTCAAGAATTATAGAATATATACCCGTTTCAAAATTGGAAGAAATGTTTACATTTACGTGGTGTGTAGCCTCAAAGCGGTGACGTATGCTAAAATAGCCGAAAGAAAATTCAATTTTAATTTTATTTTAAACAACTTTTTACCAGCAGAAAAAAACATATTAGATCACTACAAACGTTTTAACCATTTAGAAGACACTTTCTTTGTGAGTGATACCGGAAAACGTTGAAAATCAAAGATATATATCTTTGGTGACCTGAGTCACCGGAACGCTTGCTCTATCCCGAGTAAACAGCGATGTAAATAAACTGGTTGTTTGAAACACAATTGACTTGAAGGACACTGTATTTTGAGCTCAAAACAAGTTGTATTGCTCATGGTATTTGTTTATGGTAATGTCCAATAGCATATATACAGTAAGTCTAGCGCGATTTCTGCCTAAAACACAGTACCACCGTGGACAATTTTTCGTCAGCGTGGATAATCACCGTGACTGGAGATCTTTCCAACGTGATAAACCGCGATGACAGTAGTTGATCACCGCTGGCGTTATTGGGAAATTGGTCTCACGGTGGACCACCGCGATCGCGGTGCATCACCGCGGCCTCGGTGGTTCGCGGTGAAATACAGGTTAATGTGAAATTAACAAAAACTTTGTAAGATTCAAGACTTAGGCATACTTTTTTTCTTGAATAGTACATTTCTTTGCGTTATTAATATTTCCCTTGTAGCGTTATTTTAAAGACATTAAACAATATATAGCCGAACTGGAGTTCGTGATTTTAACTAAAATTGGTCCGGATATTTATTAGCGAAACTCTGCATGATTTCAAGCAGAGGCAAACTTTTTTTAAAATGAAAGCATTATCTGGTTTAATCTAAAACATAAGCTATTTTTAATAAAATATTTTATTTAAATCGCTCTCAAGCTAATACAATTTTCTCTAGCCAGTTATGAATTGTGTGATTATAAATGAACAAGTACCGGAGCTATTTATTGGCAAATCTGTTTAAGACGTTAGGACATGACAAACATTTTTTGATTTAATTTACATTTTTCAGGTAATATCAAAGTCTATAGTATGAAATAAACTTTGTTTGTGTTGTTTTCAATATTAACTAAATTGATTTTATTATTTCTTAAATTGTCTTAATAAAATCTAAGAATGTTCGATATAAATGTTCAACATGAAAATCATGCGCCTAAAAAAACTTAATTATGTTCTTCTTATGTTCAATTATGTTCTCTTCATTTCCCAAACTTTTAAATGTCTTTATTAAATGTTCGTAATATATTTACAGAAATTAAAAAAAAAACACTAAAACATATGTGATGATTTACCTCGTTAATTAAGGATAATCAATTTAAGCAAGGTAATGGTCTTGAAACAAAAATCTGCGATAGAGGCCCGAACGCATTCGCTCAATGGCAGGCGATGCCCAAAGTGTGTATTAAAAGCGTTTATCGGTATGTCCGTGCCACCACATGACTGCACATGTGTGACACCGTTATTCAGATAAATTATCACGCGTCACTTTCTAATAGCATGTCAAATCACATTCAATACCTAATTAATGCTGAGTTGTATTACTCTTAAAAGAATGCAGATGAACAGTGTTTCTATTATTTTATAAATTAGCATTTTTCGTTATAAACGGCATTTCTCCTTTAATATTGGTGATCTGTATAATTAGTAAACTTTTTTGCGGCCGTGACTTAGTGGCGAGTTTAAATCATTTTGGATAACATTTTATAAAAAACTGTTCTCATCATAATCAACGAAAACATACCATAAACATTACCGGTACGTTACCGGTACGTTATAACGTGAAATGTACTTACAGGTTCCTCGTTGTCTGTCCTAATAAATCCCCGCTATCACACTCGTACTTAACTAAGTAATGAGTAACGGCCTTAGTTAATGTTTTCCGGACATGGTTCCTATACTCCACACTTAACACTTAACAAATTCCAGTAAAGTTCTTAATATTTACTAAGAAGCGGTTTTAAATGTATTTACAATGTAGCACAGCACGGAGCGTATATTGACTAGAGTCCGTGAGCAAAGTAATAATCCAAGACACAATCTTTAACACGTTTGTTTTATGTAACATTGTAGTGGCAATATCATTTGTTTACATGATTTATTTAGGCATCTTGTTTCTTTGATATCAATTGGTGTGCATTACAATAACAACATTGTTTTATATTTCAATTAACGCGGCACCTTTTAGTCTGTCGACTCCCATAAAGAGTCATATCATATTAACTTTATTTATTATAAAAGATCTGTTAATTTGTAATTAGTTTATGTGAATGTCTAATTAGAGTTTCTTTATTTACCAATTAACCCTATAAATAACACACCGTGAGATCGATATCCCGATAACGCTCGCGCGCGAGTTCTTATCAGGACTAGACACCGCAATTCGCCACCGCGATATTCCGTGTTCCACGGTGTATCGGGGTGAGATAGTAATCTCCCGCGCTGGGCTGAATCACAGTGATGCGTAGAAGAATGCAGAAATCGCGCTAGACGTACTGTATACTGGTAAGCGACCCATTTTCGCCCGGAAATGGAGCTTTTTACCGCCTTACAAGTGTTTTATGCGATCGATTTTACTCAAACTTGGCAGAAATAATGTTTAACAACTAACATCAATTCTAGTATTACTTTTTTATGAAAATTTTACAAATGTAATTGAGAACTGTCACTTTAAAACACCCCTATATTTACCTACAAAAAAGATTGGAACTGTACCAATTATTCGCCCACCTAATAAAAACAAGGTTTTCTTTAAATCCAGTTGCTCTTTTATTGCATAATGATATTTAATTCCTACACAGTCTGTGTTTGCAAAATTCACACCGTTACGAGTTCAAACAAACTGAAAAGACGTCTAACACTGTACTTGGAACTGGTCAGCGACTATGTCTTGATCGAAATTTAAGGGTTTGATTTAATAACATTCTAAATTAATAATAATTGGTGTGTTATCTACAAGCGAATGTAAACAAAAAATGTTTGAAAGGCGCATGCGTATGTACGAGGGCCGTATATGGGTTCATTAAAGGGAGGTAATTTTCCACTGTACATAAGTATTTACCGAACATTTATATAAAATGAGTATTTGGAAAGAAATAATAGTTTAAATGAAACATTAAAATGATGTAATTACATTAATTTGATGGTGCAATATGTCATCTTCTGCTTGTGTTAAATAGACATATAACTTGTTTTCCAATATCAGTGCAACAAAGATCTATAAATAACCATGTTTATTTATAGATCTTTGATCAAAACAAAACTTTCCTTTTTCAAGGGAGAAAATCCAAACAGTGGATTTACAGTGTTAAATAGTATTTTTTTTACTTCTTTTGAAATGTTTACAAGGTACATTTTGCAAGCAATTCAGATATATGTAAACATCAAATTGTGTCGAGTTTTATTGTTAAAAAACTATAATTAAAATAATATGTGCGTGTTTAACACATTAAATTCTGGTAAAATAGGTGCTTGTTAGACGCATAATTAAGACTTGCTCTATTGCAGAAGACGAACGGCAAAACCAAGCACATAGGTCGGGTTTCAGTAAGGGAGTTCTTCTGAGCATGCGCGTGTTATTAATATCCCCCGCTAGGAGGTCACATTACATTGCGACGAAATTTGTGAACATCGCAATTGTATATTTATAACACTAGCATTTTAACGAATTGCTGCTGTAAACTTCAATGAAACAAGCGTCTGTAAATATGTGACAAAGGAAATCGTGATAAAGCATTTCATTTACTGGTTTTAAGGGGGTGGGCGAATAATAGGTACGGGCGAATAATAGGTCGCTAACCAGTATAGTTTTTTGATAACCTTGATAAATAAAATATGCAAAAATATTTACAAATCGGTAATAATTACGGATCGTCGATGGGCCTTTAAAAAGTCGCAATGCTTTGGAATCACATTTGATAATGTGCGTACATTGTTGTTATGTAGTGTATATGCAATTAATCTTTATCTAAAATTATGTTCCAGTAAACGTTCAAAGAGAATTTATTATTTGTATATTTTAATAAACTATATATACTAGTATTTCAACAGATTGTATGATTAATGATTTAAGCATGATTGTTAATGTAAGGATTAATTGTTATTGGATTTAAATTTATGTGGATTTTGCATGCTACTATATCGTATGTCAAATATATAACATATGATAATGTGTTGGCAAATCTTCAATTTAAAATAATTCCACATGTGAATACAGTTTAATATTTTGACTTATGCTAAAAAATCAGATACGTTCCATCAATGTTATGAACATATCATATTTGTATAATATTGTTTTTATAAATCAAATCGCTCATTGATTTATCCAACAAGGTTAAAAAATTGTCATAAATGACTTCTAATTATAGCACGACATATCAAAAACTACTATTCTTACATAACATAGCCATGTATCCTGAACCACGATAATTCACAATTATAATAAGCAAAGAATTTTTTTAGTAAGCTTGTCGGCGTTGAAATTATACTGATCTTATTTTCGTCCAAAATATACATCGACACGACAAAGATGTTTTTATTCTCAAACATGCTATTTTTCGAAGACCATGGTCGATATTTGATTTGAGACTGATTACTTAATCATTATTATTACCTGTACCGTGAATAATGTAATCGTTCACGACCTCTCAGTTATATATGATCCTGGCAATCTTTTCTTATCGCCTTGTACACACATCTCCGATCAGTCAATTACCCCTTGTGATACAGAATGCTTCATCTATCGATGATACCATGGTTCGTAGCCTCGCATGATAAACTTCATTTTTATCCAACACTCACATAATATTTTCTTTTTATAAGTATATTGTTGTAAATTAAAAATTCGCTAACGTTGCCTTCATTATGAATCAGTAATTTAATAAGAAGCCGAAAATATAAGCAACGGCATCATTTGCTGCTGGGCGGTGATGGATTTCTTCGATATGTTTATATACTCGTGTTTCTTGTGTTCGTGTTATTCAGCCGCGTCATGCGAAAATGCGTCTTATGTCATTGCGGCCAGCATAGCCCCAGACCAGCCAGCGCGGTCCCGCAGTCTGGTCAGGAACTTCGCTGTCCGCTATAAAGTCACGCAAGGTTTCGTGTTCTCATTAGGAGGTACACTGTCCTCTAATGAGACCATTGAATATTGTTTGACTCTATGGCGGACAGTGTAGCTCCTAGACAAACACTGAGCTAATAGAGCTACATTGATCGCATATGGCTTAAGATTCATTTTCGCATGGCGCCTCTAAAATGAACATAACACTAAAACCTATCGGTAGTGTCCTAAAGTGGCGTTGTGAAGTTTACTTAGATTTGAACTGATTCCAAACCGAACGAAGAAGTTCGGAACACGTTATGGGGTCGCTAGGACCCGACATCATGTAAACATCATGATTTCCATGGCCCTTTAAGGTGTATGTCGACGTTCCCTATTTATAGACAATAAAACAATGCATATTCTTCTCTCTCTCTCTTGGCATAAATTTATCTAATATCAATTATAATAAATATCGATGAAGTCCTAAGGAAGTAATGTATACAATTCAATCGATCACGATCGCCTCTAGTGGTATTCGCACTCTCGCACACACATAGTGCTCACTTTAATGAAAATGTGCAAACACTACAGAACAGTAATTGCTGACTAGAAAGCATGAATAGAGAGGTACTCCATTGATGTACATTTTATTCAAAACTTTTTAATTTTAACTATAGTCTCATTAAATTTATGAACGTCAGAGTATCGAATTACTAGCTAGTCTGATAATTTGAGTCAAATGTGCACATCCAATGTAGCAGTTAATGAGTCAAAACCATTTATCTGGAAATCAAAACTAATTTATGCATGTTGCCGCATGCATAATCAAATAAAGTTAGTGTATGCTTTTTTTTAGCTCGATTGCATCGAAATTATAAGGCTTATTGAAACGCTCTCGAGTCCATTTCCTGTGTAGAACCAGTACTTGATGTCTTTACTTGAGACCTAAAAAACGCTCCTGCAGTGGGGATCGAACCTTCGACCTACTATTTGCTAGGTGGACACCATATTATTTACACAATAGCGACATTTAACACTCATATGTTGGTAGATCTATGTAGAACAAGGCGTTTCATTTCTTACTCTTAAAGGCTGGATGTTGCAACCGTATGGTCACACATATGTGATAAAACATTCTTCTTGGCATTAGTGTCGTATATGAATTGCAGGGCCGTACGCGGGATATTTTTACCGGTGGGGGCCAATTTGGGAGGGTGCAGGAAGGGTCTCCCATTCTGGTTTCTTTTTTTAATTTGGCACTTTATGAGGTGAATATTTTTAATGCTAAAACAAATTTATTGCGTGATATAAATTTAAGGAATATCACAAGTAATTCATCACCTTTCTGAAGTCTAACGTTTTAAAGATTGGTGTGAAATTCGCACCAATGTTTAAAGCTATAGATTTCCGAAATGTATGATGTTTGATGAAGAAAGAAAGCAACCTTTGAAAATCAAAAAAAAAACTTTATTAAAATATGTATAAGAAAGTATGACTGACATGTCGCCGGCCTAGTCAGCCCTTCTTGGGTTAGTGACAAGCAACAAACTTGTTGGTTACGTTGACTATATTGTGTGCAGACTGATGATATAATTGTGATCTATTATGATCTGCACCAAGGCTCAAATCTAAATATAACATTATAAACATAATTACAGGATAAAATGGTAAAATAGATAAGCCGTTAAATAATACAAAGAATACAAACGATATGATTCGTTAATTGTTTCAGATCAATAATAATAATAATAATAATCATAAAGATAATAATCATCATAATAATTATAAAGACTGTATAACAATTTTAATAGAGTTTACCTGCAGATATATATATATATATATATATATATATATATATATATATATATATATATATATATATATATATATATATTTATTTATTTATTTATTTATTTATATATATATTTATTCCTGCAAACAACGTTCGCACGAAAAAGGCGTCCGATCGTCAGTGTAAACCTGACGTATTTGAAAGTGGCTTCACGGATTAGGTATCCCGTGCATAAACCGGTGTTGGTATAATGATAGGCTACACCTAACTATTTATCAATGACTAACTAACTACAATAACTAACTACTAACTAACTACATATAGAGGATATTTGTTGGATTCGGTGGATTATCGATTTTAATTCACGAGTGATCATAGAAAATACTATTTTCACGAGTGGCGCAGCCACGAGTGAAAATATATATTTTATATGACCATGAGTGAATTAAAATCGATAATCCACCGAACCCAACAAATTTTCTTTTAATTTTATGCTTTATTTCACAGTTTATATATATTGTTTAAGAGTTTTACTAAAGAATTTCGTTGGGAAAATGACGTCATTTCGTCAACAAAAATGACGTCATTTAACATAAACAGTGAAAATTATCGATAATTTTCACTGATAATTTTCATTGTTTGAAACAGTGAAATTATCAGTTTTAATTCACTGAAATTTCTCTATAAACCACCGGAAAGCATAAAATAAATATGTGGCATTTTGACGATACAAGATTATTAAATTCTCTCCCTATGACATAATCCCCCCTATTCGAAAAATGTTGTCTCGACATTTAAATGAGTTTAAGTGGATTCAACGGTAGTGTTAAATTGTATAGATAAACAACAATGACAAGACATACGCGTTAAGTATGCCGATTTCATCATTTTATTTACATTTCATTTTATTTACAACGTATTAATATATAAAACAAACATTTAAGCACAATGATTCGACACCATTGAATAATAAATATTGCGTTACATCTATGTACATTGTTCATGTATCACATATAAATTTCAGAATAATATATGATAATTCACACATGTAAGTTGATAAAAAAATGTTTTCAATGTGGAACACATCGATCACTGTCTTTGCACGTTAAAATATCACTAAAGTCAGTCACTTCCGGTAACTGACTTAACAAGTTTAGTTCCTGTAAACTCATCACTAGTGAACCGTTTTGGTGTGCGGCGTATCCGCGTTGATCTGCGTAATATTGGTGTTGTGTCGGATCTACCGTCGTCGTCGGCCAGGGAAATATTCCGTCTCCTCTGTGGGATAACGTATTTCAGAGTAGTTCCGGTTGCACTAGCCTCTTTTTTCCGGTACATTTTTGTTCTGTACACCTAGATTAGATTTCGATGTAATCGACGGATTTGGCTCGCTCGTGGGTTATCTTTCTTGATGTCATAGACTGGGATGTCAACATTGGGCTGGCAAACTACAATATAAGGTTCATTTTCCCATCGATCGGCAATCTTCAGTTTTCAACGCAACGTAACATTTCGTACTAAAACTAAGTCGCCAGGAACTAGTTTTGCTGCGCGTACCTTCAAATCATATTTCCGCTTGTTTATTTCTGCCGTTTTACAGCAATTTTTGGCCTTCTGATATGAAGTTGAAAGACGTTGACGTAATTTACTCGTATATTCATTTGCATATCTGGCATTTAGATCGTCGCAATGGCGACCCAAGAGAGCGTCAATGGCGAGTCTGGGATGACGACCGAACATGAGGAAATATGGTGAATAGCCGGTACTGTCATGTATAGTGGCATAGTACGCGTGTACCATTGGTCCCACATAATCTTTCCAATTACTCTTTTTGTCTTCTTCCAACGTACCTAACATCTTCAAGAGTGTTTGGTTAAACCTTTCAACCACACCGGTTCCCATTGAATGATATGGTGTGGTGCGTGATTGGTTAATTCCTCCTAAATTACACAGTTCCGATATTAAATTTGACATGAAGTTAGCTCCCCTATCGCTGTGGATGCATGCGTTTCGGAAATCCATAATGCAATATGAATTTATCAAACAATACACGCGCAGTTGTCTTGGCTGTTTGATTGGTAGTAGGATATGCCTGTGCATATCTCGTAAAATGGTCCGTAATCACAAGAATGTGCTCAAATCCACCCTTTCAGCGTTCTAGACTGAGGTAGTCTAAACAGATCATTTCCATCGGAGCAGATGTTGTTTTATCCTGCCTCTGTTGCAAACATTGACCGAATAAAGCAGGGTCGGATAAACTAGTTGATCTCCGGCAGTACCTCACGTGACCACGATCTAACCGTATAACGTATTCCTACGCGCCGATTAAAACGTTATAGCTTTTGACCTTTTACAAGATGTACATGCGAAGGTTCTTGCAAATAGTTTTGTAAAAACAAAATGATCTTAAAAGTAATAAATGCGTAAAATTTTAGCAAACATATGGCAATGAAGTAATCAATTTTGCCTTTAAATTTATTTACACATAACCTTCAATATACGGCGTTTCTTTAAATAGAAAGGTTACACTCCACTAATACACAAAATATACTATTTCAGTCGTCTGCATTTTTTTTTCCAAAGAAATATCATTAAAATTTAAATAAAATAAAATAACACTATATTTGAATGGAAAAATGTCGGACTATATTGATCAAATGTATTTTGATGTAATTTGGGAAGATTTAATGGCTGAAAGTGAAGAAAATAAAGATGCAACTGTCAAAAATGAGGAACAAGATGTTGATAATAACATGAAGGATGAAATCAATAAGGAAAACTCTACAGGCATGGTGAACATTGAAAATGTAGGTCGTAACAATGATGAAAACTTGAAAACAAATGTCACTGAAATAAGTCTTTCTGATTTTCAAACAATGTATGGCATTGATTTTAATGACTTTGACTGCCACGAGCCCTCCGAAATTGATCAGATAAATACCTCTCCAGTTAACAAGCCCTCAACCCTCAATGTAAAGGACTGTTTTAAACAACTAACAAATGATGAAGTAAAACAACAAATATGTCAACACTCTAAAGAAAACAATGATTGATGTAAACAAGTTCAAAAGATTCTTATTGACAAAACAAGAAAAAAGGGAAATACATGAAATAGGCCCCGATATGTTGGACGAATACTTGGCAAATTATGTTCTTTCAGTTAGAAAATGTGATGGTTCGAAATATGAACCAAGCACAATAAGAAACATGATCTCAAGCATCGACCGGAAACTCAAACGCAACACATATACTGTGCAAATAATGCAAGAAACCAACACCAATCACTTTCAGCTGACAAGGGATGCTTTAAAGGCAAAACAAAGAACTCTAAAAAAAAATGGGAAAGGGAAACAAACCAAATGCCACAGATCCAATAAGTGACGAAGAAATCGATATACTCTATGACCGTGGAATCCTGGGCGGTACATCGCCAAAGGCTTTATTAAACACATTGTGGTTGAACAATTGTGTTTCAATTGGATTACGAGGAACTACAGAGAATTATAATTTGAGGTAATTATCCCAAAAACAGACACTTATTTATCAAATATTATATTGAACTGTCTTATTGCAAAGTAAAGTGTAAACTTTCTGCTAAGACTTGAACTCAGATATCCCTATCTAAATGAAGACAGGTTGTTCTCCATTGAACTACAGAACCGATTTTACAATTTAATGGCTTTGCAATAAGTATTAAATATATACGCAATAACTATCAGATGTAGCATGATCACAATATCCAGCAATTAAGCTATCCTTCTTTTATAAAGTACCAGAAAATGGAACTTTCTTCATAAAAAACCCCCACAATTATCCCAATTTTAATGCTGTAAAAAAATCCCAATTAATTATTATTATTTTTATATAAATGTAACATTTTGATAGTTTCCCTATGCAGCTCTTTGGCTTGAACCTAAATCAATATAATATTGACAACTTGAAAACACTTATTTAACAATCTTTAAGTCTTTTGTAGCGGCAGCCAAAACTAAATAACACCAATTCCCAATATGAATTCTTTTTGCGATTTCAGGGTTTTTTTAACAGATATTTTCCTGATTGGGCCGGTACCGGTACTTTTTCCAAAAGGGCAAATAAAATCACTGATATCTAATAAGTAACAATTATAAAGAATAAAATTAATCAAACTCCCACGGACAAAATCTGTCATTTGATGCGTCTCAATAAAATTCACTATTACCATTTTATGTATTCGAAATAAAAAAATATTCAATTCCTCTAATAAAATAAAACTTTCCATTAAGAAGGGAATTAAAAAATGGAAAAAATATCTATAACAGTAACATTTAAACGCTGCTAAAAAAGTTATTTAAGTATGTTTCCCTAGATCTATTATAGATTTCAAAACACATTATATTATTATTATTGCATAATATTGCAAAATAATTGCAGTGAATACATGATTATAATAACAAGAGATCAGGGGTTTTTTCCTTCTGTGAGAATGGCAAATTTTCCCAATTTTGAGAAAATTGCGAGTCAAATTTCACAATTTTGGGAAATTCGCGACTAAAATTTTCACAATTTCAAGAAGTTTGCGACTAAAATTTTCACAATTTCAAGAAGATTGTGGCTCAAATTTTCACAATTTTAGAAAGTGCGCGACTCATTTTTTCACAATAGTCATTAGTTTGCAACTCATTTTTTCACAAAATGAGGGGGCCAAGGCCGCATCACAAAAACAGGGAAAAGCCCTGAAGTTGAACCATTATAAACATAATTTAAATGATTGCAAGTAATAAAACACAGAAAACTAACAAGAGCCAACATAACCGTTACAAACTAAATATTTTTTTAAGTAATTTATCACTTTTAAAGTTTTAAACATTTTGATTAAGCGAACACCTACAAATACGACCTGAAAACAGATGCAAAGTTTGGTTTGGTCTGGGTTTTCATAGGTTTTCAATGTTTAGTCATACTTTTTTAAACTAAATTTATACAAGGTTACCTTACTTATCAGGAACAATTTTCACTTACAGATGGGGTGATGTAACTCTTCAGAAAGATTCAAATGGGGTTGAATACCTTCAACTTAATGAAAGGCAGACAAAAACTCGCACAGGCGATATTGTGTCCGATATCCGGAAAGTAAGGCCTAAAGTTTGGGCGACCAGCGACCCAAAGAGATGCCCTGTGAACATGTACAAACTTTATGCTATTAAAAGACCTGAAGAATTTTTGAATCCTGAAAATCCGTTTTATTTGGCCCCCAGAACAATTCCTGCCACCAATGAAGATGACGAATGGTTCACAAAAAATAGAGTAGGAGAAAAAAAACTTGGACAATTATTGAAAGTTATGTGCGAAGAGGCTGGTCTTGACAAAAACAAGGAACTTACGAACCATGCAACACGGAAGACATTAGTCTCAAAACTGAGGGACAATGGTATAGCACCGACGGACATTATTCAAATATCTGGACATAAAAACATGCAATCTGTCCTGAATTTCTCTTCACTGTCAGAAACAAAACATCGCCAAATTTCAGAATTTTATATAAAACCAACAATAAAATGATGAAAAATGAAAACATGACGACCATCACAAAAAATTGTACCTCATCTGATGTTCAAGAATCACTGCATCTCCAACAACAGGAGGCTTCATTTCTCCCAGAAGCAACTGACCCACATGTTCGTCCAGTACACGTCTCAAATCTGCCATCTTCTGGGACTCCCACCGTGACAGCAGCTTCAAACGTCTCCGTAAACATGGATGGACGAATCAATCAAAGCGTTCAATCCTTATTTGCAGGCGCAACTGTTGATATCCACAATTTGTCAGTTTACATGAAATAATTCACGTGAAGTGTAAAAGTTACTGCAACTCACTGTTCATCCGTTTTAACAAACACTTGTTGTAGTCAACGACCTTGAACTTGAACAAAAAATGAGTTTTTGTTTTGATGTTGATTATTTTTCAATTTCTAGCAAATAAACATATTATATTCTGAATTAATTTTTCATATCTTCTATATATTATATATATTTCCTATAGGAAATTATTAAAAAGAACAGTTTAATGTGGAACTATTTTTTACGTGTCACAATCGGTAGTTATTTGGTCGAAAGGAATGTTGTGTACATGTTGAAGACCCGACTCGAATAATTATTCTGTTATGTCGATTAATCATTTGTCATTGATAAAATGCGTTGACGACACAAATTAAAATGAAGCAGGATAAATCGAATACATGGTTGGTGCCAAGATGGAGAAAGTTTATCCGGATCGGCCCGAAAAAGAAAAATAGGGCTCGCTAAAGCTCGCCCTATTTTCTTTTTCTAAGCCTCACCAGATAAACTTTCTCCATCTCGGCACCAACCATGTATTCTCTATATATCTACACAGCGAGCGAATCGAGAGATATGGAAAAATTGAATAGTGGTTGGATTTAAATTGCTCAGGCGTGCAAAATTCAAAGTGTCATTACATAATTTTTACGGAACATTATCGAGAAATGAATTATCTACACAGGTATGTAAATATTATTGCAATCCGTTGATATTAAGTGTCTTATATCGGGGCTTGAATGTTGCGAACAAAATCCTTGCGCAACAATATAGACAAAGAAGGAAAACATTCCAACACTAATCGAATGGTCCAGCCGTTGGACGCTCCAAATATTACCTATATAAAAAGTAGCTTAATATTTGAGAGCGTCAACAAGTTGGACTAGTTTTAATTCTGCATCTACTGTATTGACCTAGAAAGATGTCATAACGCTCATTAATAAAAGTCACGTATAACATAGACATCAAAGAGGTAAGTTTACCATCGGCTTTTCTGAGCTTAAACACTGGCTTTTCTTAAATAACCCTGTATAATTATCAACCATTATTGTGAGAAATAATTTAGCCCACCGTGTCAAGCTGTTCCATTCGAATGCGTTTTTCCGGGAGTTGTTGCCCTTTTAATTGAAAATATATTATCAGTATATATTTTTATAGGGACATATTAGTTCGTGCGAGACCTTTGGAACAACTTACCGTATTGGCTGTGACTGAACCAACAATATCCGTTTGGGGTAGGCAAATTGTATTACAAGCTCAGCCAACTACTACTTATCGTTTTATGAAGAGTGCGAGGTTATTTATATGCCCATGCTCAATATACTCAATATATCCATAAGCGCATTATCGGGAAAATCCATTGGTTTTAATTATTATTATTTTTATATTTCATACTCTTGCTATCCTTAACATTGCATTTATATTATATTAAAGTTATTTTTCATTATGTACTCTTTATAATAAAATGTATAGAAATATGTATGTTAAATTGTGTATTTGTATGCTATCATTTATATTATATTAAACTTGAAAGTTATTTTTAGTCTTTATAACAAAATGTATAGAAATTTATATATGTTAAATTGTGTATTTTTATTTTTATGCAATCATTATCATTGCATTTATATTATATAAAACTTCAAAGTTATTTTTTATAATGTACTCTTAATAATAAAATGTATAGAAATGTATAATAAATAATTAGGTTGAATTGTGTATTTTTATTTTTACATGTATAACAAGCAAGTTCGCATTGTTGTATTAAAACTGTATTTAAACATTTTGAACAATGCTACTTATAGTGAGACCCTTGTAATTCAGTTGCAAGTTAATACTGCTTTATCAAGGAAATTTAACAACGTTACATATGCAGTCATCTGGAGCTATGCGCGCGGATCATTAATCAAATAAAAAACATATTTATAACAATTAGTTAACAGTGGGCAAGCAGGCAAAAGTGTCAAGTGGAAGAGAGCACGCACTTTACCAAGTTAAGAATGATGTCTTCCGAAATTTTCCAATATCCGAAGCATGAATGTTACTCAACCAGCATCGCTTTATACATTTATTTTCGCATGAATTTACAAGGAGTTCAGATAACATTCACATGGAAACTTTGCATATTCATTAACGGTAAAAGTCATAACATCAAACAACATGTTACTCATTACTTTGCTCCGATATTGGTGGAATGATGGCTAAGTCAAAAGCGTCGTTACAAAAAGATGACAGTGAAAGATGATATTTTACAGAAATAATCAAATAAATATCCATACAGTTAATTATGACGGTTTCCAGACATTCATCCGCATAATTCGCAAGCACATACGATTAGAGTCTCGATTAATTTATATATTTGATTTTTTAAATTATTTATATTATTGATTTTTCACAGTGGGTAAGAGCACTGACCGACATAATCAAATTCTCGCTATTAAAACAGTATGTCATAACTTGGAGAAACTCTCGGTAGCTGTGTCCATATCGACGGGTTCCTTGGTTGTTTCTTTTCGTGATGACTTCCCTTGCTGAAATAAAATCGGATATTGAGAAAGGAACACACATGGAATATGTTAGAACATTGAGTAATAATTAAACCCACATTTCATTCACAACCTCAATAAATTAGTGCATAGATTAAAACTTGCCAACATAACATTCATTTGTACACACAAACAAAATACAAACTCGACTTAAGGGGAGCAACTCGTACTGTCATATGAACAGTAACTCTGTGAAACTAAACATTTTACAACTATGGTCACCGAATATTGTTCAAAGGCGTGAGCAAACCACCTCAAACAACATACACGGGATACACAGTTTAAATGGTGTTGATACAATATTTTAATATCCAATTTTCTAGATAGGCCATCTTTTATACACGATCAATTTTGTGCGTAACATAGGTACATTTATATAGTTAAATAAATAAACATCCCACAGCTCAGCTGTTATGAAGAATTTATTGTTGACTTGCCCTACAGCGATACGGAATTGTTATTTAATAATTTTTGTCCGTTGATAAAAGTTGTAGTGAAGCAACTATGCCATTGACAAACAGGGGGAACAATAATAAATAATTTCATTGCTAAAAAATGTCAGTTTTGTGGTTTCAGATATTCGAACGATAAGTAAAAATATGTTTAACATAATTGTATACTTCGTTCACATGCAGTTAAAGAATAAACAATCCTACAATACATCGACAAGGTTATACTAATAGCATACTTTCACAGCAGTGGTTTTAACTTGCACATTGACGTCTCAAAAATTAACTGCGCATAAACTTAACAGACTTCCTACTTACATTATTACAGTTAATTTTTAAGCACACTAGAAAAAATTGTCTAACTGTAATATTTATGATGTCCGCCTTGTTCAATCTTCACTCAGCAAGCGTTCGTAAGATTCTTTTTTTACGCAAAACGGACTTTTTGAAATCTTTTACCCGGGGAACGGTCACAATATTATACCAAAAGACTCAGGCTTTCGAAGAAATTGCACGGACAAAATAACAAAATATACGATGGGTACCTTTAAGTTTAAATGTGATGATAATTAAGTAGGTATATAATACGTGAGTTTTTTTCGGAAGCTCACTATGTCAAATGTTCCATCGCAGCTTTATTGTTAAACACCGCACTAATTCTAATTAACGAAGTAAGAATATGTCAGGTTTAAGAAAAAAGCGGACGTTACCGTAGCGACAGCCTTGGGCTTTTCTGTAGACGCACTGACCGCCTCCTGGATCTGTTGGCGGATCTCCTTAAAGCTGGCATCTACCTTGTCCGTCTTGGCTCTCGTCGACTGCAGATTCAACTGGAATACGTACGGGCATGGAAATTTGGGAAGGTATGCATGCAGTTTGTTTCAAAATACCAACAATAACTTTTTTAAACGCTGGATTTAAATACCGTGAGATGTATATAAACCATTTTAAAGTGTCGTATTTATTTACTGAAATGCTGCAATCAGAATGTAAACGACTGGGAGCTTGGTTGATTGGTATCTATGCAATTTCCAGGATAAAAAAATTTGATCCGGTTGCATACAACGTACTATACATACATTTTTAAATCATTTAAATGAATCGATGGCAGACAAAACATGTCATACAGAAGAACATTCCGCGCAAAGACTACATGTACTAAAATTACGAGTACTGCGTAAATAATATGTTTGAGCATGTTTGAAAAGACAAACGAACGGAACGATAACCTTCGCAGATGAAGCTCTATTCAGAACGAAATGTTTTATTATATATTATTCACTTGTATGATTGTTAAGTTATTGAACGCATACACTTTTAAGGGTTGGTCATCCGTTTACTAAATGTAATATAGAATAAACATAGTTTTTTACTCGTAAATTGTGCTAGAGAAACTTCGAAAAGTTTGTATATTGTATAACTCCAATGTTTATCTTATTACCAATGTGTTTGTGAATATGTGATGCTTTTAAAAAAAGCATGTTTGAAAATGTGATCAATTCAATGTAAATATGTATTAGTACAGGAACACGAAAGCCAATTAGTAACCACGGTTTATTTCATACAAAGCCATGGGGAAAGGTGTTACGCGGCAACCTGAATACTGATTCAAATAATAATTATACATTTGGACCGCGCTCTGTAAAACGGGAGTTTAATGCATGCGCGTAAAGTGTCGTCCCAGATTAGCATGTGCAGTCTGCACAGGCTCATCAGAGACGACACTTTCCGCTTTTATTGTATTATTCCTGAGTGAACGCAAGAGTATCATTTACCTTGCGAATAACAACAGGCACATAATACGCTACTTCATTATCAAAAATATCCCCTGGAGATATAATATTTTAGGAATGCGAATAAATCATGATTATATGGCCGCCTTACTTCCGATTGATGAAATTGTATTCCGCATTACGAGATTGCAACCTCAAAAATATCATTTACTTTAAAAATATAATAGAATGTTTTTTTCTTCGGTAAAGTCTAAACTTGCTGAAGAGTCATTATATTCGGGAAATTAAGTTGAAAGCACATTTTGTAATATTTTCTTATGAGGGAAATAACTGTTTTTACAACGAAAAGAGGAATCAAGTTCGAATTCAATCATCGACAAAACATACATATCGTCCTTCTAAATGTATGAACAAATCACAAACATTTCTTTGCGTGACCTGAACGATGTTCGGAACAAGTTGCATCTCTGCAATCTGTAAGTAAACGTAACAAATCGACCATCTCCGGAATACGCACCCTGTCCACTAATTTTCCACGAGGGCGTAACTTCCGGGAAGAGTTGGCTACGTACCTTCTTTAGGTTGGTCTTTGCTTTCTTGTTAGGCTACATACATTATTCAGGTTGGATGAGATAGGTGTGGTCTTCGCCTTCTAGTTAGGCTACTTACCTTCTATAGGCTGGAGGAGATAGGTTTGGTCTCCGCCTTCTTGTTAGGCTACATACATTATTCAAGTTGGAAGAGATAGGTGTGGTCTCCGCCTTCTCATTAGGTTACTTACCTTCTTCAGGTAGGACGATATAGGCTTGGTCTTTGCTTTCTTGTTCGGCTACTTACCTTGTTCAGGTGTGAGGAGATAGGCTTGGTCTTTCCTTTCTTGTTAAGCTACTTACCTTGTTCAGGTGTGAGGAGATAGGCTTGGTCTTTGCTTTCTTGTTAAGCTACCTACCTTGTTCAGGTGTGAGGAGATTCGCATTGTCTTTGCCTTCTTGTTAGGCTACTTACCTTCTTCACGTTGGAGGAGACAAGTTTGATCTTTGCTTTCTTGTTATGCTACTTACCTTCTTCAGGTTGGAGAAGATAGGCTTTGTCTTTGCCTTCTTGCTAGCCTACTTATCTACTTCAGGTAGGACGAGATAGGCTTGGTCTTTGCTTTCTTGTTAGGTTACCTACCTTCTTCAGATTGAAGGATATAGGCTTGGTCTTTTCTTTTTTGTTAGGCTTCGTACCTTCTTCAGATTGGGTGAGATAGGTGTGGTCTTCGCCTTCTGGTAAGGTTACTTACCTTCTTCATGTTGGAGGAAATAGGCGTGGTCATCGCCTTCTTGTAAGCTTACTTGCCTTCTTCAGGTTGGTGGAGATAGGCTTCGTATTTGCCTTCTTACTAGATTAATAACATTCTTCATGTTGGAGGAGATAGGATTGGTCTTTGCCTTCTTACTAGACTACTTACCTTCTTCAGGTGTGAGGAGATAGGCTTCGTATTTTCCTTCTTACTAGACTTCTTACCTTCTTCAGGTTGGAGGAGATAGGCTTGGTCTTCGCCTTCTTGTTAGACAATTTACCTTTTTGAGGTTGGAGGAGATAGGCTTGGTATTCGTCTTCTTGTTAGACAATTTACCTTCTTCAGATTGGATGAAATAGGCTTTGTGTTTGCCTTCTCGTTAGGCTACTTACCTTCTTAAAAATAGAGGAGATAGGCTTTGTCTTTGCCTTCTTGCTTGGCTACTTACCTACTTCAGGTTAGATGAGATAGGCTTGGTATTTGCTTTCTTGTTAGGTTACATTCCTTCTCAAGGTTGGAGGAGATAGGATTGGTCTTCGCCTTCCTGTTAGGCTACTTACCTTCTTTAGGTTGGAGGAGACAGGCTTTGTCTTTGCCTTCTTGTTAAGCTACTTACCAACTTCAGGTAGGACAAGATAGGCTTGGCTTTTGCTTTCTTATTAGGATACTTACACGTACCTACTTCAGGTTGGAGGAGATAGGCTTGGTCTTTGCTTTCTTGTTAGGATACTTACCTTCTTCAGGTTGGAAGAGATAGGCTTGGTCTTCGCCTTCTTGATGGTTCCCACCACGAACGCCTTCTGTTGCTTGACCTTCTGAGTCTGCGCCTTGGGCTTGTTTTTACCCATGGCTTCGAACTTTTATTAGGTCTGGCTTAAATGGGGAGCAGTTGTATCTGAAACTGAAGGCAATGATACTATGTTAAGAATATTTAGAAATGGTTGGTTATATACACTAGAAAAAATGTCTTTATTCTCAATGATTTTTTTATATAAGGACTCACGTTAATTGCAAAAAAAATAATTATATTGAACACTATTGTATTTTGAAAATAATGCAAGTCGTTTCTCATATGCGATGCCTTATTATTATCCGCGTATCTTAGTTCAAATATGCGAAAAATACCTAGATGATATGGAAGTTAAATTCAACAGACGATCAATGTATGATCTCGTTATTACCAAAGAGACACACTGAGACGTTGTGCGGTTCAATTTTACTTAATAAAGAAAAAAGCCGTAAGTTATCAATAAAATATTAAAAAGCGGGGGTAATAAGGTAAAATACTTGTTTTGTAATAAACATTTTTTAATACCCACTTAATGCGGATCGGTAGCTTTAATAGAAGATGAACGACTTTTTAGGACTTAAAAAAATCGCCGCCCTTAGCATCCTACCACGTTTGCATACATTTTAACTAAGTACATACACATTTTCCACTTAGCCATCATATCCCTAACCCTCATTTATTTTACGTATTTAACGCATTTTCTCTTACGTCAAAGATACCACAACCCGACTTAGTTGACAGTTGATGAGAGAACAGACTTCACCTTGAATCACTCACTAATGAGGGTATACGTTAAAAACAGCAGTGTGAGGTCCGTGTCATGGGATACACCCACAGCAGTGTGAGGTCCGTGTCATTGGATACACTAATAATACCACACAACGGGATGTATACAAACATATATTAGACGCGTTCTGAGAAAACGGGGCTTAATGCATATGCCTAGTGTCATCCCAGATTAGCCTGTGCAGTCCGCACAAGCTAATCAGGGACGACACTTTCCGCCTAAACGTGATTTTCGGTAAGGAGGGACATACTTGAAACTAAAAATACCATAAAGCGGAACGTGTCGTCCCTGATTAGCCTGTGCGGACTGGACAGGCTAATCTGGGACGACACTTTACGCACATGCATTATGCCCAGTTTTCTCAGAACAAGACACATATAAACATGTATCACAAATGCTTCTCTTTGCAAGGCAAGTGCAAAGTCTGCAACAGCCACCACAGGTTGGAGAAAAGCGAGGCATTACGGTTAGAAAATAGGTTCTTAATTCTTTATTATAATTTCAAGCTAAAACGTGACCAACAATAAATAATTGCATAAAGGACGTGCATACTTTGCTGGAGGATTAAAAAAAAATTCAATCAATTGACGTTGCTATTATGTTATTTACTTTATACAAAGAAGAGTGAAAAAATAAAGATCTAAATATTGCATGCTGATCTTGGCTGTGAATAATTAAATGAAGACAATAACAATACAAGCTTGATAGGACTTCTCAAACATTTCTGTAATAACGTTATTTACCAACTGCTTTTACAGTACATCATGATTTGCTCATTTCGCTTCTTTTTTACACAATCACAATTTCAATTTAGCAACTGAAACATGGTGAAACTGGAATGGCATGTGCCAATCATCTTTCAGAGTCGATAATCACATGGGACACATTATTAAATGCGCATGCGCATCGCACAAGTACAGTGTATGTATTTTTTATGTCCCATACAATAAAATATCACGATGTTCAATATCACAATCATGAGTTGCATTGTTCAGAGTAAAACACACGTTGCTACAGCGTTTGTACTCCCTTTTCATACCTGTGTATACATGATGTTATATTGTTGAGACCAATTATGACTCGCAGACAGTGTTTTAATCGGTATTATGTGAATTTATAACGACAGCCTGAACGTTGATACGTATATTTCGCTAACGATTTTGGCAGCTGAGGGCTTCCGAAATGCGTACAAGAGATTACAGGTAGCATGTAAGAAAAGCACATGTTTTCAGAGAAATATAAAGCCTCAAGATGTTTAAACTTTGCTAAAATTGCACTGACGTAAATAGGCCATGACGTGCAGGAAATCAGTAAATGTCGTAATGCTTTCCACAGCCCACTTATCTTGTTTATCTGATACAAGTTATTAGCAACGTATGGAGTTTGAGTTGAAAAGTAGCAACGTATGGAGTTTGAGTTGAAAAGTAGAGAGCAGTACATCCTGCAGTGATATCTCCTAAAAATGAAAATTAACAAAACAAAATGTTACGGAAATCAAAATTTTAAAAGTATTCTTGATAAAGTGAGTATTCGGGGTGTGCGGTTGCGATACTTTCAGTGGTTTATTCTCTGTCAGAACGAATTAAAGATGAAAATGACTTTTAACCAAGCACTTAACCCCGTTGATAAATCCTGATATTACGTGAGCAGTATAATAATTTGTAGCAGCGCCAAAAAGCAGCGCCTCATAAAATTAACAAAACCCTTCATATAATATTCATTGACGCTTTTAAACGTATGCAGAGACAACAATTGTTCCCATATAGTTTGAGTCATTATGGTGACGAGTAATATCGAGATGACCAGATAATACTGCCTTTTATCATTTTAGTATATAGAAAAGTATCATCTCCATCATTATCATTTATCATCATCATCATCTTCTTCTTCATCATCATCATCATCATCATCATCATCATCATCATCATCATCATCATCATCATCATCATCATCATCATCATCATCATCATCTTCATCTTCATCACAACCACCATCATCATCATCAACATCATCATCATCAACGTCAGCATCATTGCCGGAATCATCATCATCAGCGTCTTTAGCACCAACAGCAACGTGATCATCTCCTTTATCACTTTCAAACTTGTAAGAAGGTTTTCCCCCGATTAATTATAATTATCATTATTCAAGACATGCTATATCTCGGTGTATTTTCATCGTAGTTCTTAATATTACATAATCAATTTCGACATCGCCAACAAATAAAAAACAACAACAACGTTCACAAACTTAAAATTCACGCGTATATTTAATTTTAAGAAACAACATAGCCAACCTTATTTTATTATCGCTACAATCATCACACTGCTCATTCGGATAATGAAATTCGTCTTTACCCATTTATGCCTAGCGTCTAGAAAAAATGCCATGGCAAATCGCGTAGACCCACATGAGACGTTGCATGATGCGGTGTCTCATCAGGGTCACCGCTTTTTGCTTAAAGGAATTTCTGTAAGAAATATTCTAAATATAGAAATAAATGTACTAGACATCCCTAATTTTGGAAATAAATTGATCCAACGTAGAAGGATGGGAGAGTCCACTAGGCTTAAATGGGTTAAATCATTTTCATCAAGTCAAATCTGCAGCGAGCGGGTCTTTAACACGAAATCAAAACCCCACATACCCCAACACCGTGCATAAAATAGCGCGTCTGTTTAAATAAAACTTACCACGATAGATCCGTGGCATGAGTCACAAGTACAAGTTACAAAATGAGCTATAAACTGCAACAGCATGCCTTTGCACTTCGGTTAATGGCTCTTTTGACGAAACCCGCATTACGAATCCTCGAATCTTGTTATTATCTTCTTTGTTCATTTATGAGGAAACATTCGATATAGGCGCTGATAAATGCTTTTGAGGTCAAAATAGTTTTCAACACACTGAATGGATTGAAACGTATAAACCATCTCATATGCGTTTAAGTTTGTTTTGCAAACCAGATGAAACTAATCGTTTTTCGCAATCCATTTTGAAACATGATAGGGGCAATGCAGGTGAAACTGTGATACAAAACATCTTTGCAATTTGAGTGGCATTATCTTTGAAAATTAAATACGGTGTATTAAAACGATATTAACTTGAATCCTAGTGTTATTGAAACTGGACGAAATGAGAATCGATTTAAGAAAACGGGGTTTAATGCATGTATTAAAAGGATCGTCCCATATCAGCCTGCGCTGTGCGCCCTGGCTTATCATTGACGACACTTGCCTTTGTATGGTATTTTGCGCTTACAGAAAGTCCTTCTAAGCGAAAATACAGTTAAAGCGGAACGTATCGACCCTAATATGCCGTTCGTGCATTTACAACCAGTTTTCCCAGAGCGAGGCTCATTTGGTTGCTGCCACGTTGGTGGATCCTTCCAGGCATAGATATGGGCCGTGCTCAGTGAACAGAGGTTTAATGCGTGTGCGTAGAGTGTCGTCCCTGATTAGCCCGTGCAGTCCGCACAGGCTAAGCAGGGAGGACACTTTCCGCTTTTATGATACTGTTCGTTAAAAGAAAGTCTTTTCTTAGCAAAAATTCAAGTTTAGGCGGAAAGAGTTGTCCCTGATTAGCCTGTGCAGACTGCACAGGTTTATCTGGGACGACACTTCACGCACATGTATTAAACCCCCTTTTCACATAGCGCGGCTTGTACGTAAGGTATTTATGATAAGGTTCTATATGCAATACAAAATATACATGTATCTTCATTGAAATTCAGTTTATCTTTCAGTGGCTGAGCCGTCGACTACGTCACGCGCACCACCGCTTTTTTGAGATGCTTTAATAAATTAGCCAATCCAGCTTCCGAGGTGGCGCTCAGGCCCGGATGTTACGAAATTTAACGGATAATTTCACAGGGTGATTAGGTTTAATATGTTTTTTCAACACATTTCGCAATATTAAAAAAAATCGACCTATGTAGTGCGATTCAGCGATTATAAATTCATATAAAAATTTACAGAAACATATAATCACAACCCTTTTGGAAACGTGTGGACCGTAATACGTTGTGGCATGGTAGAATTCGTAAAAGCAAATCGATGTCTTTTGCCTGTGTGACGAGAAGATTCCCTGCCAGTTTAATCGCTCATTACATAAAACGATTGCCTTAAACCTCACAAGTTAATGCGTACACAAAAACATCGGCTTCTAGCCGACCTAATAGATACATTTGCATTTTTAAAAAGAGATGGAGCCAATGCCAAGGAGGTGGCGCTCAGATTAGGAGGTGGCGCCAATTCATATTTATTGCTATTTTAAAGTGAAATATTTTATGTTATGATTTCTATTATGTTTACAGGACTTACAGTTTTGTGTAAGTTGACTACTTCAGCACATTTGAGTCGCGTGTGTTTTTAATTAGAACAAGTAGTTTTTTTAATAATGTATTGATGGATTTAAACGTTCGTCTTTGCAAGATAACAACATTTAACATGTATTATAAAAAATGTAAACGGAAAAATACCGAGCTATCTTCATTTTTTGGAGTTGATAGTCGGAGAACAACATAAATGAGCCTTATTAAGATTCGTTGGGCTTTTAGTAAATTAAGCATTTGGATTAACGGCCACAAATCATAGTTTCCAGAAGAAGTATTATCTTATACTTATGTAGTTAATTATCATACTGTATACAACTATTAATGTCAATGAATTATTTGATAATGTTGAACATTAAGTTATTGGCTTGATTAAGTCTCACACATTTTCGGTATACATCGTACAATATGTTAAATTCTTGTTGGTGACTTCTTAATTGAGTTGATCACTTATATATTTACAAAACTTCATCTTATTTATTATAGTTTGTGTTTATGTTCTGTAAAGATTTGGGCCTTAGTATGTACGTTGAAAAATAAATTTAATATAACAAATAACATTATCTATCAAATCTACGTCATGTGATAATGTCATTGCAATACGACTGTTAATTGATACATCCTGCATTGGCGCCACCTCCTATCATTAGCGCAACCTCCTAAGCATTGGCTTCATCTCTTTTTAAAAAATGCAAAATTATCTACTACGTCGGCAAGAAGCCAATATTTGTCTGCATGCAGCATCTAATGTATGTTGTGCGCCATTGTTTGATGACGTTAGCGATTTAATTGGGTGGACATTTTCGCGTAACACAGGAAAAACTCATCGAAATGCTTTTTAAAACTCAATGCCACAACTTATAAAGGTTCTCGCGTATTTAAATGGTTTGAGAATGTACACACACATTTTTGGACGAATCAATCTTCGCTGAATCGCACTACATTGTCCGATTTTAAAAATAATGCGAATTATGTTGAATAAAACATATAAAACCTATTCACACTGTTAAATTGTCCATGAAATTTCTAAACATCCCGGCCTGAACGCTACCTCGGAAGTTGCATTGGCTCATTTATTAATGCATCGCAAAAAAGAGGTGGCGCGCGTGATTAACGGCCGTGTACGTATTTCATCATTATCGAATATATTTTATATCCATATGTCGGACAGATGTTTGAAACATTAATGCGGTATGCTTAAACGCATTAATAATCATTTACAGTATTTTATTTTGTTTACATATAACAAATCGTATTGCTTTGTTAGAATGTTGTGTATAAGAATACCTGCTAGTTTGTTTTGAACTTAGGTGATTCGTTGATTTGTAATGTTCTGCATTAAATCAATATACCTTACATGTAGGTTTAGGACATGAAAGGGTGTGGGAATGCCACTGTAATGATTTTCACGAATTAAAACAATTAACGGCGACAAAAGATGCTTTCAACAAAAATGCTTCTAAATAAACATAGACTTCTTTTCTGTAACACCGTTATTTGTTCATTGAAAGACATATTTCTCAAAAGCACATTTATATAATGTTTCATCTTGATCGTACAGTTAGTCGGCATGAATAATAAAATGATTCAGAAACTAAATCACTTTCAATTAATTGTGCCGATTATAACAGGAAGATAAAGACTCTGAGTGGCTAATGTGAATTCAATGAACAAGATATGTCAAAGTCTTTACCTTGTTACCTAGTTTTGGACTCCACTTGACTAAAAATCAATTATATATGTGATATCGTCAATATTCACATTCTTATCATGTTCCATCAAGACAAGACTCATAAGTGTGACTTCAAATAGTAATGTCCAGGACTTTTTTTCCTTCTGTGAGAATGGCCGTTTTTCACAATTTTTGGAAATTCGCGTCTCAAATTTTCACAATTTCAAGAAGTTCACGACTCAAATTTTCACAATTTAAGAAAGTTTTTTCACAAACTTGAACAGTTCGTGAATTATTTTTTCTCAAAATAATTGGGGGGGGGGGGGGGGGGGGCAAACCCGCTTCACAAGAACAGGAAAAAAAGCCGTTCTGTCGGTTTACTTATATTTAATAACATGTACGCATGTTGAACCATTAGTTGCAACAGATGGATGGAAACCTTATTACACCTCGCGGCACTATTTTTTATTGACAAGGTACCAACTGCATTAATCGGCGAGACATATAACACATGTAATTTACAAACAAGAGATGTGCTTGTCAGAAACACAATGCCCCCTATTGCGCCGCTTTGAAGCCATATATTTGACCTTTGAACAAACTTGATGGATGACCTTGATCTTTCACCACTCAAAAAGTGCAGCTCCATGAGATACACATGCATGCCGAATATCAAGTTGCTATCTTTAATATTGCAAAAGTTATGACCAAGGTTAAAATTTGGACGCCGCTTTGAAGCAATATATTTGACCTTTGACCTTGAATGATGACCTTGACCTTTCACCACTCAAAATGTGCAGCTTCATGAGATACACATGCATGCCAAATATCAAGTTGCTATCTTCAATATTGCAAAAGTTATTCATTACTGCAAAAATTTAACCAAGGTTAAAGTTTGGAGAATGAATGACAGACAGACAGGACAAAACCAATATACCCCGATCATTCGATCCGGGGGCATAAAACACACGTACACAAAAACACACAAACATTAATAAACAAGAGCTGTGTTTGTGAAACACAATGCCCCCTACTGCGCTTTGAAGCCATATATTTGACCTTTGACCTTGAAGGATGACCTTGACTTTTCACCACTCAAAATGTGCAGCTGCATGAGATACACATGCATGCCAAATATCAAGTTGCTATCTTCAATATTGCAAAAATTATGACCAAGGTTACAGTTTTGGGACACACACATACACTGACAGACACATACAATGACAGACAGACAGGCCAAAGACAATATACCCCCGATCATTCGATCCGGGGGAATATAAAGGGGTCACGTAGCCTAATTTTTGGATCAAAACGGTGTAGATATTGTCAAAACAAATCATCTGACAATAGTTTCACCAAGATTGAGTCGTACGTGCGGCTTGTAGAATGGTAATACGGTTTTTCTGCAATTACAACTTGTTACCGAGTGTTTGGATGCAGGTTATCTAGATTCAAACTCGGCCTATATATTTTCGAAATAAACATTATATTCAAAGCTCATCACGATATGGTTCTATTGGGCGGATTATTCGTCTTAAAAATAATCAGATTTGAAAACATTAATTATAGTACTTAATGAGGGTTAAAATAAGATCTACGAAGAGGGGAACGTTTTATAATTATTATTTAAACAAGAGGGCCTGAAAGGCCCAAAGTCGCTCACCTGAGATAAAAAGAAATGACCTGTTTTTGCAGCCCAAGATATCAATGGAACAAATGTTCTAACCAAGTTTCAAGAAAAAATAACAACAAATGCCCCCCTGGCGGCCATGTTATTCAACAGACCTGAACCATTGTTGAACTCGTCCAAGATATCATTGGGACAAATCTTCTGACAAAGTTTCATGAAGATCCGACAATAAATGTGGCCGCTACAGTGTTAACAAGGCAAATATTCATGACGCACAACGGAAGACAGACAATTGACAAAAAGTGATCACTAAAGTTCACCATGAGCAAAAAGTATTATGCTCATAAAGATTGTCACCATGTTTGAAGATGATATTATTAAAACTAATTGAGTAAACTAAATCAAAATATGATAACAACATTTGCATTCAGCAAGTGTCATTCAGATTGAACTAAAAATGTGACTAAACGTATTCAAAATGTTTTTTTAACTATAAACAACTGTAGACATACAATAAAACTACCACCCCCTAAGAGCATTGATTTTTTAAACAAACGAACTATTTTTAGACTCACCTTGCAATTATATTTCCAATTAAAACTCAATAAATCCGTTTTAAAACACAAATCTTTCATAATGTGGGTTATTGTATTAAACAATAAAACCCAGTTTATTTTAGCAGAAATGTGGACCCTTCTAGGGAGAGTATCTTGAGCATACTAGTATGTTGATGAATAAAGAGTTCTCTCAAATTACTGAGTGAGAGTTACTGACCATTCTATAAATAGACAGTTCTGAGATCACTTCCTTTCTGGCATTGGATTCCAAGGCTTAAACCTACAGAAAAAATCGATAAATCCGTTTTAAAACACAAATCTTTCATAATGTGGGTTATTGTATTAAACAATAAAACCCAGTTTATTTTAGCAGAAATGTGGACCCTTCAAGGGAGAGTATCTTGAGCATACTAGAATGTTGATGAATAAAGAGTTCTCTCAAATTACTGAGTGAGAGTTACTGACCATTCTATAAATAGACAGTTCTGAGATCACTTCCTTTCTGGCATTGGATTCCAAGGCTTAAACCTACAGAAAAAAATCGAAATTAAAAATCTACATTAATCTGCAGAGAAATTTATTAGTTATATAACAAAAGCATCACAAAATGTCTGGAAGAAGTGAACCAGCAGGAAGGAAGAGGAAAGCTCAGACAAATCTGCCAGAAAATCAGGAAACTAGAGTGTTCACAAGCTTTTTTACTATATAAATATAAGGAAAAAGACACCCCCTGGTGGCCATGTTTTTTACCGATCCAAACCATTTTCGAACTCAACTGTCGTATCCAGGAAACAAATGTTCTGACCAAATTTCATGAAGATTGGGCAAAAAATGTGTCTTCTAGACTGTTCACATGTTTTCACTATATACATATAGAGAAAACTGCCTCACCCCCTGGCGGCCATGTTTGTCCACCCATCATGACCATTTTCGAACTAGTCCGAGATATCTATAAAATCGATGTTTAGAAAAAAAAATGATGATTAGGCAAAAAATGTGACTTCTAGAGTGTTCACAAGCTTTTTTTACTATATAAATATCAGGAAAATGACCCCCTCCACCTGGCGGCCATGTTGTTTACCGATCCGAACCATTTTTCGAACTCATCCGTCATATCCAGAAAACACATGTTCTGACCAACTTTCATGAAGATTGGACCCAAAATGTGACTTCTAGAGTGTTCACATATTTTCACTATATACGTTCGAGATATAAATGAAACCAATGTTTTGACCAAGTTTCATGATGATTGGGCAAAAATTGTGACTCATAGAGTGTTCACAAGGTTTCTCTAAAGCCATATAAGGAATACTGTCCCGCCCCCCTGGCAGTCATGTTTTTCAACTGATCGGAACCATTTTGAACTCCACCAACATATCACTTAGACAAACATTTTGACAAAGTTACATGAAGATTGGGCATCAAATGTGATTTCTACAGTGTTCACAAGTTTTTTCCTTTTTTTTTCCCTAGTGACCTAGTTTTTGACCCAGCATGACCCAGTTTCGAACTCAGTCGAGGTTTCATTGGGACAAATGTTCTGACCAAGTTTCATGAAGATCGGACAAGAAATGTGGCCTCTACAGTGTTCACAAGGCAAAATGTTGACGACGGACGCACGATGGACGGACGACGGACGAAAGGCGATCCCAAAAGCTCACCATGTGCACGTTGTGCTCAGGTGAGCAAAAAAAGAAATCTGCCACCCACCTCAGGGGCTTGCTTTTAAACAAACTGGAACTATTTTCAGATTCACATTGCAATGATATTTCCAATCAAAACAACAACCAATCCTTTTTAAAACACAAGTCTATGATAATCACACCAAAACTCCCGACCTTACATCCATAAACTGTGTGCCATAACAATTTGTGTTCCACTCTTATCAGTCTGATGGTCTTTGATGTGAGTTCCCAGCTGGGGCCTATTTCTAGGGACTAAGGGCTTTTAAGCTGCAAGCCTGTTACTATCACATTAACAATTCAGGCACAGTCAAAAGAGAATTAATTAGTTGCTGATAAGCAGGTAGATGAATGGGATCATTGGAGAAATAAGAGTGCATTCCTGACAAGCCATACATTTATGTTTGGAGGTAAAACACAATTCAAATTATATACAGTTGTTTCTCCCCTAAGTAATTTTCTGTGAAATCAATATTACTACTTAAAATTTTGAGAATATTTGATAAGGGTTTGCAGATGGCAAAAATATGTTTGTTGCACTTCATCCCCAACCGATCATCAACATAATAATCCTCTTCAGAAAGAAACAACAATAAATTATTATTTTTTTTTTGGCATTTAACTGTATATCGTATCGGCAGAATTAATATTAAGATGACTGCATGGAGATCATGAATATCATAATATGCATAAATTTCATTCAACGTGTACATTGGTAAACAAGGTTACACTATAAAGCCATTTAAAGCCATGTTTTTCAACAGACCACAACCATAAAGGGACTCGGCCTAGATATCATAACAAGATATCCATAAAACCAATGTTTTGACCAAGTTTCATGATGATTAGACGACAAATGTGACTTCTAGAGTGTTCACAAGCTTTTTTTATATACAAATATATGGAAAAAGACCCCCCCCCTGGCGGCCATGTTTTTTTTACTGATCCGAACCATTTTTGAACTCAACTGTCGTATCAAGGAAACAAATGTTCTGACCAAATTTCATAAAGATTGGGCAAAAAATGTGTCTTATAGACTGTTCACATGTTTTCACTATATACATATAGAGAAAACTGCCCCACCCCCTGGCGGTCATGTTTTTCAAATGTTTACGACTATTTTCAGTCGTATCCGAGATATCCACATAACCAATGTTTTGACCAAATTTCATGATGATTAGGCAAAAAATGTGACTTCTAGAGTGTTCACAAGCTTTTCTTCTATATATATATATATATATATATATATATATATATATATATATATATATATATATATATATATATATATATATATATATATATATATATAAGGAAAAACCACTCCCCTCCTGGTGGCCATGTTTTTTTACCGATCCGAACCATTTTCGAACTCAACCGTCGTATCTAGGAAACAAATGTTCTGACCAAATTTCAGGATGATTGGACCAAACATGTGACTTCTAGAGTGTTCACATGTTTTCACTATATACATATTGAGAAAACTGCCCCACCCCTTGGCGGCCATGTTTTTGACAAAATTTCATGATGATTAGGCAAAAATTGTGACTTCTAGAGTGTTCACAAGGTTTCTCAATAGCCATATAAGGAATACTGCCCCGCCCCCTGGCGGCCATGTTTTTCAACAGACAGGAACAATTTTTGAACTCAACAAACATATCATTAAGACAAACATTTTGACAAAGTGACATGAAGATTGGGCATCAAATGTGACTTCTACAGTGTTCACAAGGTTTTTCTTTTGTTTGACCTAGAGACCTGGTTTTTGACCCAGCATGACCCAGTTTCGAACTCAGTCGAGGTATCATTGGCACAAATGTTCTGACCAAGTTTCATGAAGATCGGACAAGAAATGTGGCCTCTGAGTGTTCACAAGGCAAAATGTTGACGACGGACGCACGACGGACGGACGTAGGACAAAAGGCGATCCCAAAAGCTCACCATGAGCACCTTGTACTCAGGTGAGCTAAAAAGAAGTGACCGACCTGCAGACATCAAAGGTATTGCCAGAAGCTATTCACGTTTTGCATTGAAGGGTTTCATAACGTAAGTTTAGTATGACAGCTCGAGCGTTTTAAAGAACTATTTTCGAGAACGATTTTGACAATGATTTGTTAAGAAATGAACACGAAAATATTACAGGTATTATAATGAAACAAGAGGGCCTGAAAGGCCCAAAGTCGCTTACCTGAGATAAAAAGAAATGACATGTTCTTTGCAGCCCAAGATAGCAATGGAAAAAATGTTCTAACCAAGTATCATGAAGAATGAACAACAAATGGCCCCTTGGCGGCCATGTTTTTTTTAACAGACCTGAACCATTTTGTAACTCTTCCAAGATATGTGCAAATTTCATGAAGATTGGGAAAAAATGTGTCTTCTAGACTGTTCACATGTTGTCACTATATACATATAAAGAAAACTGCCCCACTCCCTGGCGGCCATGTTTTTTCACTGATCACGACCATTTTCAAACTCGACCGAGACATCCACATAACTAATGTGTTGACAAAATTTCATGATGATTAGGCAAAACATGTGACTTCTAGAGTGTTCACAAGCTTTTTTACTATATAAATATAAGGAAAAAGACCCCCCTGACGGCCATGTTGTTTTACCGATCCAAACCATTATCGAACTCAACTGTCCTATCCAGGTGTGGTAGTGCGGTCTCCTTCGCTTACGCAAATGAACCGGTCACAGGACGGTTACAAGTTATGTAACTTTGTAAGCACTTATGTAATGCGGAAATATTTATTTGAAATATTCTTATTTCCGGTCAGGATGAATATACTGACTGGTTGTAATTCAATTAATTAAAGGCATTCAGTCAGGGACGCCTTAATACACTCAAAGAATTTATTTATAAGTGAAAACCAAGGCAGCTTTAACAAAAATAACTAATGTTTATTCCAAGAACTCGGAAAATGAAGAACAATGACAGAAAATTAAGAACACGTACATGCCAAGTCTAAAGAATCTAAGTATCGTTAATCTAAGTATCGTTACAAAAATGAACAACATACAGCAAATACCTTAATGAATGTAAAAAGAAGTTCAAAATCTGTCAAAAAACAGATATAAATATAAGTTACTGTTAGTCTAGAAAGTGCTTCAAAAATCTAGTTTACAAAATAGGTCTAATTTAATCTACAGAACAATATTTATGGAGATTAGGAAACTTCAGTGAATCAAACGTAAAACTAAGAAAAATTTACTACAGTTATTGAAATAGAATAGAGTCTTTCTAATTTAGAAAATGCCAAATAAAAATAATCTAAATAATAAGAATAATTAAGAGAATAATGCCAAAATGTCTTGATGCTGGTGTTAAAACTAATTTAGAGTTTAATTATTTCAAAATTCCAACCTTTTTTAAGAGCTGCTAACTTTTCAAGAAAGAGTCAAGAGGTGTTTTAATCAACCCAAAAAGCTTATTTTATACAGTTCAGAAGAGATCAATGGCAGAGTAGTCAATTTTCCCTCAGAACAGTGCATTTATCAATGATCAATATCTTCCCGAATTCCAGAGCAGAACTAAAAATAGATTACTGAACCAGGTTAAACAAGGGAGATAACTACTGCACAAATACTGCAAAATCATGCATATGTTGTCTTTTTTTCAGTTATTTTTCATTTCACTTAGTTGAAAGGCTTAACATAAGTGTTAATGACTAAAACAGTTATGTAAACTATGAAAATTCTGTGTTATGAAAAATTACATAACACAGTTAATGTCACATAATATTGACATAATAAAACCAAACTTTACCACACAGGAAACCAATGTTCTGACCAAATTTCATGAAGATTGAGCAAACTAGAAAGTTAACAAAATTTTACTATAGCCATATATAGCCATATAAGGAAAAATGACCCGCCCCTTGGCAGCCATATTTTTCAAGCCAAGGTTACCATTTTTGAACTCATCCAAGATATCATTGGGACAAATCATCTGAGCAAGTTTCATGAAGGTCGGAAAATAAATGTGGCCTCTAGAGTGTTAACAAGGTTTTACTATAGCCATAACAGGAAAAATGCCCCGCCCCCTGGCGGCCATGTTTTTTAACCAACGGACATCATTTTCGAACTCGTCCAAGATATCATTGGGATGAATCTTCCGACCAAGTTTTATAAGGATCGGACAATAAATGTGGCCTCTAGAGTGTTAACAAGATTTTGCTATAGCCATATATAGCCATATAAGGAAAAATGCCCCGCCCCTTGGCAGCCATGTTTTTCAAGCAAACGTAACCATTTTCGAACTCATCCAAGATATCATTGAAACCAATCTTCTGACCAAATTTCATGAAGATTGGACAATAAATGTGGCCTCTAGAGAGTGAACAAGGCATATGTTGACGTCGCACAACGCACGACGGACAACGGACGACGGACGAAAGGCGATCACAAAAGCTCACCATGAGCACGTTGTGCTCAGGTGAGCTAAAAAAGGATAGTCTGGCAGGGAAATGGATATTGTTATAGTGATAAAATGTTGAAAGTTGGTTTAACTTGCACTGACGTCATCATGTTTTTCGGAGGGGACATATCCGTCAATGTCGAAATGTTTTCCACAGCTTTCTTATATCTCCTATCAGACGTTCCATGTACATACTGCAGCATATCGTTCAGAAATACTTCAAATAGTGTTATTATGCAAGTTATTGTTACATTCATATATATATATATATATATATATATATATATATATATATATATATATATATATATATATATATATATATATATATATATATATATATATATATATATATAGGAATGCTAATAAAATTTAACACCATTCCCGCTTATAAAAAGTAAGAAACTGACAATATTAATTAGAAAATATGTGCTATTTTAATTATCTGTAAATAGGCTGTATTCGAGGTTTGTGGTAATGGTTTAAGTGGTAGACGAACTGCTAAATTGATTCGGTAAAAAAGGATGATAAAAGAGCAATTAGACGTTATGTTAGACAATTCAACGCATATAACAATCAATGTTTGAGTCTGTACACCAAAAGGCAGTGCGCAATTTAATTTGTGTAAACCGCCTTCTAGTAATCATTGAAGCTTTTTAATATATGCAGTAAAACTCTATATCCTTTCTCTGGTTTGAGTCATCATTGTGAACATGGACATATCAACTACCATACTTATCATTATGCATAAAACTATCTGCATACGATCATCAAAAGAGTCGTGTTCTGAGAAAACTCGGCAAATTGCATGTGCGTTAAGTGTCGTCCAAGATAAGCCTGTGCAATCCGCACAGGCTAATCAGGTACGACGCTTTCCGCTTTTATGACATTGTTCGTTTAAATGAAGTCTCTTCTTAGCAAAAATCCAATTTAGGCGGAAAGTGTCATCCTTGATTAGCCTGTGCGAACTGCACAGGCTAATCTGGGACGACACTTTACGCACATGCATTATGCCCAGTTTTCTCACAACGCGACTCATACGATCATCAAAACATTTATCGGTTTCATCACCGCAAAAATATAGAAAACACACCAATCCTTACTGTACATTATAACATTATAATGCGCGTTATATTAAAAATTAACAAGAGATGTGTTTGTCAGAAACACAATGCCCCCTAATGCGCCGCTTTTTGTGTGTGTTGACCTTTGACCTTGAAGGATGACCTTGACCTTTCACCACTCAAACTGTGCAGCTCCATGAAATACACATGCATGCCAAATATCAAGTTGCTATGTTCAATATTTCAAAAGGTATTGCAAAACTTTACTGTTAGGTTAAAGTTTTGGGACAGAATGACGGAATGACAGACAGAAAGAAAGACAGACAGGCCAAAAAAAATATACCCCCGATCATTCGATCCGGGGCATAGAAATATCGGTATACAAACGGATACAACGTAGCAAAATTCATATTTAACAACGACAAAACAGAACTGCAAAAATTCACCATCAGGTCTTTGCAACACAGTCAATCGCATGTGTATAAAGCACACATAACGAATTCCAAAATCGATATACTATGCGCAGATGAGTGCTAAGCGAAAGGTTAGGAAAGTATTCAAAATTCGTAAAAAAAAGAGACACGTTTGAAATGCGATCAAATATGCTTGAAAACGCTGAAACTAATCCTCGTTCGTTATTCACAATGAAATATAATATGGCCATGAATCAACATTAAAGTATGTCTTTAACACACAAAACATCTTTGAAATTTGAGAGGATTAACATTTGGCATCAGCACGTGCAGATATTTATTTGTCGTCTGCTAAAATGTCGTCTGCTTAATTTCTAAAATTAGCATTTTCTTCGATTTTTTTCAAAGAATATTATCAGAATAACAAACAGTTTGGATCCTGATGAGACGCCACGTTCTGTGGCGTCTCATCTGGATCCAAACTGTTTGCAAAGGCCTTCAAAATTCGGTTCCCGCACTGAAAGGATTAAGTAGACTAGCGGCTGTATCATGTGGTACATAACCAAGGAGTAATATAGACTATATTTTATAGTATATGTAATTTGAAAAGATACAGCAGAATATTAATAATTAGTATATCGGTGAGTTTGTTGGTTCTTCGTACACTGTGATAGTGCATAGTTAACAACGTTTAGTTGCAACAAACCTGAAAGAACATTCAATGTAATATGGGCAAACAATATTGAAATATCGAACATGTGCTTCACACTAATGATATACCGAAATCCTACTGTTCGACGCTTACATGTCCAACCGATTCTCAGTTCAAGTTATGCTAACAACAAGAGGTGTGTTTGTCAGAAACACAATTCCCCCTACTGCGCCGCTTTTATTTATTATTTTTTTGTTATCTTTTGGCAGGTACAGATAAGTATCTCCCTTTAAAGCTTATTACTTCCCGTGGATTTGTTTTTTTACCTTTTACCTTGAAGGATGACCTTGACTTTTCACCACACAAAATGTGCAGCTCCATGAGATACACATGCATGACACATACCAAGTTGCTATCTGAAGCGACATAGAAATTATGAGCATTTTTCGAAACCTAAGCGCAAAGTGTGACGGAGAGACGGACAGACGGACAGTCCGATAACTATAATTATGCCCTCCGTCGGGGGCATATAAACAGCACACCTACACCACCTATGATAAATTTATACAAATATATTTGGTATTTCCCTTCAAAGATGTAAAAATGAATGCTGAAATTAAAACGATGAAATCGTATGAAATAGCATTAAATCACACACACAGTAATTAATTTTCAAGAGTTTGAAATAAGCCTGCCTTTATTAACAGATACTTCTATTAAAATAATTGCTGCTATACATGTGCTACATATGTTCGCACTATGCTTCTTGAATTTCAGTTTTTCCTCACGCCGTTAAACATGTTGGAATAGCCTGCCGACAGGTATTTCAGCAATTGTAACCAATTTATGCCTAGTGGACTCTCCCATCGTTCTAAATTGTATCAATTTATTTCCAAAATTAGGAATGTCTAGTATATTTATCTCTATATTTAGAATATTTCTTACAGAAATTCCTTTAAGCAAACAGCGCAGACCCTGATGAGACGCCGCATCATGCGGCGTCTCATATGTGTCTACGCTGTTTGCCAATGCCTTTTTTCTAGACGCTAGGCATAAATGGGTTAAATATGTAGCCAACATATTTAGAACATATGCTGGAAACATAACGAATTGAGATGGAAAATGCTATTGCAATCGCTGTTTAAACGAATATTCATATATTTTACCTCTTACAAATCGTATCAACATCGATGGTTAGACTAACTGCCGAGAGTTCTTGTGTGTGTGGTAGGTTGACTTTAAAAGGACCTTTTCACATATTATGGCATGTTTTGAAGTTTGTCATTAAATGCTTTATGTTGCTAAATGTAAACATTGGATCTAAAAAGTTCCAGTAAAAATCAGGAATACAATTTAAAGAAAAGAAAAAAGGTAACCCTCAACGGGGTCGAACCACTGACCCCTGGAGTCCTGGAGTAAAAGTCTACCACTTAGACCACTTGGCAATCCGTGCTTTTAAACTTTATATAAGCAATCCTCGTAGTTTCACAAAATATAACGACAACAACAGAACTCTCCAAATTATTCAATCGTTTCGCGTTGCAACGCTTTATAATTTTCATGTTTTCAAATCGTCAAAAGATATATATAATGACTTTTTTAGAGGATGGTACATGTTTAGTATTACTGTTGAAGCAACTGTTTTAATTTTGTCAATTTACCAAAACGCGAAAAGGCACCTTTAAATTGTCAGCATTATGTTAACGGACTGCTCTAGTCGGTTTATAACATGTGATTGCAAATTGTAAATATTTGACTTTCTCGAAAGCAAACAAGTTACAATATGAATGCAAATTGTAAATATTTTATATTTACGAATGAAAACAAATTACAGAGGCATCAAACGTTTTGAACAGGAAACGTGCTACTAAATAAACACCAATGAATGTCTTTCAAATAATTGTTTGAGAAATGTCTGATGTTTTTCATAAGACAAATTTCAACAAAAGCTAATAGCTGTTAGTTTATGCTTGGTCACAATTAAGGACGGCATAAAAGTGACCTAGAATCTGCATGTATATACTATATGGGTCGTGCTCTGTGAAAAGGGGGATTTAATGCATGTGCGTAAAGTGTCGTCCTAGATTAGCCTGTGAAGTCCGCACAGGCTAATCAGGGACGACACTTTTCGCCTTAACTGGATTTTTCCTAAGAAGAGACTTTCTGTTAACGAAAAATACCATAAAAACGGAAAGTGTCGTCCCTGAATAGCCTGTGCGGACTGCATAGGCTAATCTTGGACGACACTTTACGTACATGCATTAAACCCTTTTTTCACAGAGCACGGCTCATATGTTTTGCGTGATAAAACACTCATTTCTTTTAAATAAAGACTCCTTGAAAGAAATGGGCATCAACAGGGTGATATGTCTGTAACACAATTTTGACCATTTAAAGTCCTCGATGGCACTGATTTAAGCGTGAGTCTTATCTAAACCCTTTCCCACTTAGAAGCAAAGTGAATATGGCTATGTGCAAACAGCATAAAACCAGAACAGCCTGTGAATAACTCGCAGTCTGTTCAGGTTTTATGCTGTTTGCTGCTCATCAGTATTAAAGGGTTGGAAATTAAGCCATTAAATTTTTAATCTAGTAAGAAAGGTATTTATCAAATATAACTTTCTAAGGGACTTCAAATGCGTAAAAATGCGTATCTAAGTGGTAAAGGGTTAGTTTGTGATATATTTTTGAAATGTCCGTTTCAGGAAATTACGCACTGACCTCAACCGCTGAAAGCCTTTACTCATTCACTTGATCTGAATAAATCGAAAGGCACAATATTAATAGGAATATGCGTAACGGTATAAGGAACGTATATTGTAACAGTGGATGACAGCCCCATCGCAGCTAGTCACGTTTGACATTCAGCGATGCCTCGTTGGTGGCACGATATCGTGAGCAATATTGTAAACATTATTTATGTCCAAACATGGAAGCTATACACTTGTGGTTGCATTAACGGACTCTTCGAAATAATATACATCGTTTTTGTTAAACATTTTTCTAATGCTTAAGACTTCCAACGTCCTACTTATGAAAGTATTTCACCTTAGTGCCAGCTCTGAATATAAAACAGCCTTACTCTGGGAATACTGAGCTTTACCCTTTGCATGCTGGGAAATTTGTCGTCTGCTAAAATGTCGTCTGCTGAATTTCTAAAATTAGCATTTTCTTCATTTTTTCACAGAATACTATCAGAATAGCAAACAGTTTGGATCCTGATGAGATGCCACGTTCTGTGGCGTCTCATCTGGATCCAAACTGTTTGCAAAGGCCTTGAAATTTCGGTTCCCGCACTAAAAGAGTTAATACATATGCGTTAAGTGGCGTTCAAGATAAGCCTGTGCCGTCCTTACAGCGTTATCAGGGACGCCACTTTTCGCTTTCGCTGTTATGGTATTGCTGGTCTTCTTAGTAAAAAAATCAGTTTACGCGGAAAGAGTCGTCCCTGATAAACCTTTGCGGATTGTACAGACTAATCTATGAAGACACGTTCCGCACATTTAATAATCAACCCATTGATGCCTAGCGTCTAGAAAAAGGCCTTGGCAAACAGCGTAGACCCAGATGAGACGCCGCATCATTCAGGGTCTACGCTGTTTGCGTAAAGGAATTCCTTTAAAAAATAGTCTTAATATAGAAATAAATATACTAGATATCCCTAATTTTGGAATACATTGATCCAATTTTGAAGGATGGGAGAGTCCACTAGGCATAAATAGGTTAAGCTAGTTTCCCAGAACAAGGCTTATATTAATAATTTAAAGTAGTCTTTTATGGCCCAAAATACAATTTAAAGCATTTTGGTCTTGACAGCGTGTTGAGGGCTAGCCGCGAACACTTACCCAGCATTTTGGTGTTGACAGCTTGTTAAGGGCTAGCCGCGAACACTTACTCAGCATTTTGGTGTTGACAGCGTATTGAGGGCAAGCCGCGAACACTTACCCAGCATTTTGGTGTTGACAGCGTGTTGAGGGCTAGCCGCGAACGGTTACCCAGCATTTTGGTGTTGACAGCGTGTTGAGGGCTAGCCGCGAACACTTACCCAGCATTTTGGTGTTGACAGCGTGTTGAGGGCTAGCCGCGAACACTCACCCAGCATTTTGGTGTTGACAGCGTGTTGAGGGCTAGCCGCGAACACTTACCCAGCATTTTGGTGTTGACAGCGTGTTGAGGGCTAGCCGCGAACACTTACCAAGCAACTAGAATTGAAACTCGTGTTGCACTGGAAAGTATGTCACTCTTGACGACTATTCCACGTTCAGCTTCCGGCAAGTATAAGTGCACATGCAACAAACCAAACGACTGCACAGCGTTTGTCCGTGATTCCGATATAGATTTTTAAAGAGAAACACAAAACAGGTTCCCCAAAAGCGTGTTAGTTAATAATACGGCATATGCAACACATGTAAACCGTACCTGCGATATAACATACAAATAAATGATAAAAACGGACGGTTGTTCTTTAATCGCCGCGTTTATACGCTTTTACTGTCTGATGTTGAAATACACTAAATATAAAACATCTTTGCCAAAACTACAGAGCGTATCTTTGTCGTCCTCGCGGGTCACATGACCGCCCTATGTCAGGCTGATCCTATTTAAAAAGGAAATAGTTAAGTGTACGCCAGTTTTGCTGTACCATCGCGTGCTAAAAATGTTTGCTGCATTTCCCGACTTCGTGAATTTAAAAAGGGCGTTGACGTTGTTATTGGCAGCGAAACCATTTATCTTGTATCCGTGTTTTTCTAGTATTATATATAAACATTTAAGTGAGATGTCGACCAACATAGCACATATTTTTTCATTTCAAATAGCTTCACACATCATATATATTTTATATTATAACAAGATGTGTTTGTGAAACACAATGTCCCCCTATATGATGTTTGACCTTGAAGGATGGCCTTGACCTTGACCCTTCACCACTCGAAATGTGAGATACACATGCATTTCAAATATAAAATTGCTAGCTTCAATATTGCAGAAGTGACTTTACATGAGCAATTTTGACCCATATATTTGACCTTGAAGGATGATCTTGACCTTTCACCACTCAAAATGTGCAGCTCCATGAAATAAACATGCATGCCAAATATCAAGTTGCTATCTTCAATATTGCAAAAGTATTCATAAAATAAGCGATTTGGGCCACATATATTTGACCGCTGACCTTGAAGGATGACCTTGACTTTTCACCACTAAAAATGTGCAGCTCCATGAGATACACATGCATGCCAATATCAAGTTGCTATCTTCAATATTGCAAAAGTATTCATAAAATGAGCGATTTTGGCCACATATATTTGACCTCTGACCTTGAAGGATGACCTTGACCTTTCACCACTCAAAATGTGCAGCTCCATGAGATACACATGCATGCCAAATATCAAGTTGCTATATTCAATATAGCAAAAGTTATTGCAAAATGTTAAAGTTGGCGCAAACAGACCAACCAACAGACCAACCAACCAACAGACAGGGCAAAAACAATATGTCCCCCACTACTATAGTGGGGGACATAAAAACGTAAGTTTTTCATAAAAGTGACGAATACGTCCCAGCGCCGCATGTCGTTTTACGAAGCAAATAGTTGTATAAATTAAAAAAATGACTGAAGGGTGTGGCAAATTTAACCCCAGTGAAAAGATTTTACCAAATTTTGAAAATGACCCCTTATACAATGTAACACACCAATTAATAATAGTTGATATGTTTGCCCTCTGGTGGCTGTGGAAAATTTATTGTGTTATATGACCCAATGAGTATAGCCAGTTTGAACCCCAGATAAAACATAGAAGAATATATACCGAATATAACATGTATGAAACTTAAGGATTTATATAAAACCATTCTTTTGCCGCACATATAATCCGAATGATTAATAATAAAGTTATAGAAAATGGGGCATAACTTCTTAAATCACAACGAATGAGAATTTTGAATGATGTAGATGTATGGTGAACTGTAAAACAGATCTTATGTGAACAAATTTTGGTCTACGGAAAGACGCTCATACATTCAGACGGACAGATGTCACTGGCGATTTCTATTTCATTTCTACCCCGTACCGAAAGTTTTACTAATATTGATTCAACAGAGTTTTCCATATGAATGCATTTATATACGAAGAAAACCCCACAAAATACTACATAATATTTATTCATTCAATTAAACACAATTTAACACAAAAATAGCCTGCAATATCAAATAGCATGCAGTTTAGTGTTTCCCAATATCTACCGGCAGCGTAGACCCACTATTCGGCAGGTATACAGCGTTCAGTGAAGTGATAGGTGTAATTGGATTGAAGAGACCGGTTAAAACTTAAAAGGCTATCAATGTAAAATAGCAATTGTATTTGTGCGCTTAAGAACTGTGTGGAATACTAGCAACATGGATTTATTTCGGTGTTATAGAATTGGATTATTAATTTGTGGAGTTTTACTTTGTTTCGCAGGTGAGTGAACGCTGTTAAACTGTACCATGTGTAACTTACGGCACAATTACTTTTAAACTCATCCGCATATCCATCTACTTAATGTTGTCGTTATTATGAAGCATATCCAATCTTTTATAGGTGACATCAAATTCACCATGCATCAAGTCTCCTACGTTGAGTGGATACAAAGCAAATACATTATTTTTGTAAATTATAAATTTACAATTTTTTTTTTGAATTACCAAATATACAGTCTGCACCGTTAAACTTACGTCAAACATATAAAATCCGATTAAGTAAAGAAGTTGTACTTAAACACGCGTTGACTCGATTACCTATATTAAAAGACCGGTAGCGATTTTAAAGGCGTTCACAAATACTAGTATAACAAAATATATACCGGTAATTTGACATTAGCCTGCATAAATAAATATGCATAATTGTGGGCCTATGATATTGATCATATATATTTCAGTACAGACTTTTCACTATTATTTATCCATTTAAAGAATATACTATATTGTCTAAAAAGATGATAACTTACCGATTTTAAATACAAGAATCCGTACTTGTTGTTAAATCATTGTGTACGAAATGTAGAGCTTAATTCTACACTGTAGTGAAAACCAACATGTATGTGTACATATATTTCATAAGTGTTTGCTCAAAGAGTTGTTAACTAGATTAATCGGTCATAAGTGTCTGCTCAAACAGTTGTTAACTTCATTAATCGGACATTAAAAGAGGTAACTCATGTACAAAGAAAACATTATTTATACACTTTTTATCAGTTTATGTTGTATTACAAAAAGTGTCACCATTTAAAAAATCATGTAAACACACGCCACATATAAAACATATTTAAAGGTGCATAGACTGGCAAAACACCCTACATTTCTAGCCTGCCTAAAAACCATTTAAATAATTTATATACAACATTGTGAAACTGCTCAAATTAAAATACGCCATTCTTTTGTTGAAAGGTTATGTTTTCAAGTAAGATATACACGTTTGTTGTTTTCTTTCCTTCAGTGCATGAATATAAAATGTTAACCCATTTATGCCTAGCGTCTAGAAATAAGGCCTTGGAAAACAGCGTAGACCCAGGGTCAGCGATGTTTGCTTAAAGAAATTTCTGTAAGAAATATTCTAAATATAGAAATAAATATATAGACATCCCTAATTTTTGAAATAAATTGATCCAATTTAGAAGGATGGGAGAGTCCACTTGGCATAAATGGGTTAAGTCGGCGAGAGAAACCTACAACACAGAAGTGTCTCCTTTATTTTCCCCAATTTTGCGAATAATTATCTTCATTTATTGAACAAAGTTCAACCACATGTACTTTATCCCCAACCCATTTTGCCGAGACCGCAACTATCAATTTAAGTAAAAACTATTTCAGTTGATTTTAATTTCAACACTTCTTGCTTATCCCACAAATACCGTACCACGACGTTGTAACGATTTTCTCCGGATTTTTTTTTCTTTTATAAGATCGAGTGCTTTTTAGATATGATTCTTTGTTGTTATGCATTTTGTTTTGTTACAGTTTTGTCACACATATTTATTATTCTATCCCGATTAACTGCAGGTCATACCCAATCTATTTGAGTCTCTTTTTGTGAAAACGGGGTTTAATACATACGTGCGTAAAACGTCGTCCCACAGTTTGTGTTGTCCGCACTGGCTAATCAGGACCCCCTTTTTCGGCTTTAATGAGTTGATGAAGATGCAAATGGCACTTTTGAAGAAAACTTAATGGCAATTTAGCAAAGCTGAAGTATCTTCTTAACAAGGGCTGTTTGTAAAACATGCATGCCCCCCATATGGGCTGTCCGTTGTAGTGGCAGCCATTGTGTGAATACCATATTTGTCACTGTGACCTTGACCTTTGACCTAGTGACCTGAAAATCAATAGGGGTCATCTGCGAGTCATGATCAATCTACCCATGAAGTTTCATGATCCTAAGCGTATGCGTTCTTGAGTTATCATCCGGAAACCATTTTACTATTTCGGGTCACCGTGACCTTGACCTTTGACCTAGTGACCTCAAAATCAATAGGGCTCATCTGCGAGTCATGATCAATGTACCTATGAAGTTTCATGATCATAGCCCCAAGCGTTCTTGAGTTATCATCCGAAAACCACCTGGTGGACGGACCGACCGACCTACCGACCGACCGACCGACATGAGCAAAGCAATATACCCCCTCTTCTTCGAAGGGGGGCATAAATATAAATTAATTACTCATTCTAGTCTGAGAAGTGCGACTTATATTGAGTGGTAGAGGTCAATTAAGGCCGCAGAATGGGTAATAGCAGTGCTACTTCACGAATGGCTGTTCATCACACAGTATTTGCATTCAGATTAAGGAGTCTATAGTATACATTAGCATTTTTACCCCGATAGTTTCGGCGTGGTCATAAGAAATAAATTTTGCGTCATTAGCTAAATCGTTGGGTAACTAGAACTGTTTACGACGAACACGCAAACCATGCATAAACTAACAATTTTGCGTATAACAACATAAAACAAAAAAGCAGCTGTCTTGCGCAGTAAAACCGACACAAAGTTCCAAAACAACAAAGCACTTACCGAACGTTAGCCAAGAAACTGAACCATGATTATGATCACACGATTATCAAATTATGACCATTATCCGGGATAGAGAACACAGCGGTTCGGCAATATGCACGCGTTTTTCTTCGTGCCAAGGTAATTGCTCGGAACTAATTTGGAAATGGTTTATTATGGGAAAAAAATGCATACACAAAAAGCTGTATGATCGTAAAGATTATGCAACTGCATATCCATATAGCGATAACGTATGAGGGTCTGGTTTGCTTCCAGACACAAATATTTGCAAACAACATAACACAATTTAAAATTGTATTACCTCATTGTGTATCTAATTTATTTATTTATTAGAAATACATAAAGTCCAAGCAGGTACAACGGTTGTTCAGCATTAAAGTGCACAAGATGAATGTCTAACCTAATCAAAACACGGATACATAATAAAATGTATAACGTAACCCATTTGCTGTCTTCCTTAATGTTTATTTATTCATATTTATAATACCCTTAATACCCTCCATTGACGCCGCTCGAGATTGTACTTGACCAAGCAATACCATTAAAGGTCGTCGATTCAAGTGGGAAAAAGAGACATTTAATGGCAATACAAAAATAAAACGCCACAATGTTCATGAAATTTGCCCCGAGACATCGAAACGGACGCCAATTTTTCCACCTGATCTATCAGGTTAGGGACGGCCAACAAGCAGATTGTCTTTAAGTCCTACAGCTTGAATAGTCGTCATTGTGAATTAATAAAGTCGAACAAAGATACCGATCATTATTGTTTACATGCCGGAGCGCTATAGCATGTTTTGTTTTAGGGCACGAGTACACTGTTAACCGTCTAATAAATTGATTAATCACAGTAGAAGGTATCAACTTTTTATATCAATGTCACGAAACGACAGTTTTGTTGTAGATCAAATATTCCTGTTTTCCGCTTTCATTTTCAAGAAATAGTGCGGACGTCTTAAAAGCTTATATAAAAAGTGAACTGTAAAACGATTACATCACATACTACCAATGTGATGCTATTTGCCCTTCTTTCTCCATTACAGTCATATAAAAGATCAAATACATCATTATATTGATTCATTTGTATCGTGTTGCACTGAAGTCCTTACTATATTGTAATGGATTGATATGTATCTAATTGATTCATTTGTATCGTGTTGCACTGAAGTCCTTACTATATTGTAATGGATTGATATGTATCTAATTGATTCATTTGTATCGTGTTGCACTGAAGTCCTTACTATATTGTTATGGATTGATATGTATCTAATTGATTCATTTGTATCGTGTTGCACTGAAGTCCTTACTGTATTGTAATGGATTGATATGTATCTAATTGATTCATTTGTATCGTGTTGCACTGAAGTCCTTACTTTATTGTAATGGATTGATATGTATCTAAGCCAAGTGCAATTGACGCATGTTTTTATTATTAATTGCATTTGTAAACATTCGAAAGTGTGTGAGAGATCGCTGTGCCATGATAACATTCCATTGAGACCATCAGTTTATTTAAATGCTACACTTCATTATCCAACTTCAAGTTATATGTATGTAAGCACTAATAATCTTTTTTATGTTTTGCAAAAGTTGATAGGAACAGACAAAATAACCTACTTTGCGTGCAATTATATATCAGAACAGCACTTTTCTACATAAACGTTATCATACATATGGCAGATAATATTTTTAAATGCATATGTATTTTTTTTCATTTTATATTTCAATCTCCGCACTTTTGTGTTAAGGACATGATCGCAAAATGTGCATGCAAATTAAGTCGAAATAGATACACGCTTTAACGCCTGCTTTGAAACATAAGTCGCATGCTATAATCTTTTCTTTTGATCTTCACCCATATCTCTTAAATTTTCATATTTGAGAGACTGGGGGCAAATTTTACTACTAAAACAGGTGCTGCATGTCTGTTTAAATCATAAGAATGTTTTGCGCTTACGTGTAAGCTGTTCAAACGACAGCGGGATATAGGGACGCTGTGAGGTAATCATTAGGGTAGAGGTTGGATTGGAAAAAACTCTATACTTAAAAAAAAAAATTCCGTCCAATAAAAGTCAAAAGGGTCTAACAGTATATATGTTTAGAATGCTGGTATCCTTTTAGCCCTCAATGAGCGATGATATAATCTGGAAAAAGTATTTTCTTGTAAACAATTAGTATAATAAAGATACACTTACAAGTTACCCGGTTTTTTTTTCAGTTTTATAACGTTTTGACTGAAGACTTGTGTGGATATAAATTGCCATTGCCACGTAGCTTTATTGTGGATCTTTGAGTATTTGACCAACTAATCTTGACGTGAGTCTTATTAATGAATGAACGTCACATTCATGCTTTAATCTAAAATGTCAACTGTGTTTTTTTCGGACAAGACATTGAAGAAATCACTGCAGTGCATTTTAATGTAATAGTAGTAGTGGCAAAATTATGTAGAGGACTAAAGCATTTTGTTCATAACGATGACAGAACGAGAATGTCAAATGTTTAAATAAGCAGAAACATGTCATTATCGAAAAAAATACATTGCGACGAATGGTGCAAGTCTGTTATTAACAATACTGGTCGCCTATAATTAAGCATATCGTTTGAGGTTTTTGTGTGTCCCACTCTCGTTGTTTGAACATTGCAGTAATAAGGTTTCATGATTTGTTAAACATTTTAACAAAGCTTTGATCGTTTTTTTGTATTGAACAATCATCTTTGAGTGAAAAAAGGTGAACATTATTGACATGTACATCAATCTTTAATTAAAGGTGCAAAAAGACACATGAACGTTAAGAAGTGTTTTCGCACGCAGTGTATAGTATGACGAAAGAATAAAGTATAAAAAATACATCGTAATGATGTGAACCTTGTTAGTTCAAATACCGTTCACGACACCAAACACAAACTGTTCACAAGGAGAAGCGTGTACATCGACTAAACATGCCTTGTCATTATTAGCATTCCATTAGGAAATATACCAACGCGATTGCTTATGAAAACACACAAGCGCCTACCATCCATTAATGTGTCATCAAGTATACAAACAACATTACAATAGCAAAAATGCGACATTCGACAGCAAATACTTTAACAATTTATCAACAGTGGCCATATCATAGTGTACAGATTATTTTAACAGCTGGGCTCTATTCTATGGAAAACAATAAAACCAGTCTTGGATTGAGACACAAATATTATTGGTACACACATTTGCGAAAAATAGTCGTCGAATGTAAAAGCATTCACGAATATAATTTCGATCAATTCACAGATCAAGTACTAAGAAGCAAGTACAATAAGATATACATAATTAACCCATTTATGCCTAGCGTCCTGAAAAAAGGACATTGCAAACAGCGTAGACCCAGATGAGACGCCGCATAATGCGGCGTCTCATCTGGGTCTGCGTTGTTTGCTTAAATGAATTTCTTTATGAAATATTCTAAATATAGAAATAAATATACTTGACATCCCTAATTTTGGAAATAAATTGATCCAATTTAGAAGGATGGGAGAGTCCAGTGCGCATAAATGGGTTAAGATTGACGTTATGCAAGTCTAAATCAAGAACCAGACATGAAATTGGTGCGTAAATAAATCTTTCCTAAGAAAGCGTCCATGCAATTTTTAAAAGATTACTTTTTTCCATCTTTCACAGAACAATGCTAAATTTGCCAGAAAATTTAGTTTATTCATTAAAGATGAAAGACCATGGATAACCATTAACCAGTTAAATGTGGGCGTTTGAGGAAACACACATGTCGTAAATTATATACGATTATTCAGCATCAGGAAATTGTTCACCTTTATTTTTAGGAGTTTTCGTCTGTTTATATAATGTCCTTTTTGTCATCAAAGAACCATAAAGCGCTTGTTGTACACATTTTTCTTTGAGATTGACCGTCTTCGTCAATCTCGGTCCGTTGAAAAATTCACGAATAAATGATGAAATATAACATAAATGCCATGTTTTACATTTATTTGTACACGAATTGGTACATAATATAACGTCTTCGTGTACTATGGCATTTACGTCAACACATATACAAGACACTTTAGACGTTATTTGACATGTGTTTTAACTCAAACCTAATGATAAAAGTTTGTTAAAATTGTCCAGCCTAAGGTAGATAATGCACAAATTCAGAATAATTTGCTTTTTTCGTCGTTTACAATATTAATGAGATTGAAACATACGTTTTCCACGACTTACCATATACCTGCCCAGACATACATTTAAATTACATTACATCTCCTATATAAGCAACCTAAGAATCAATCATGCGCGAAATAAAGACCAAAGAGCAATAAATTGTATAGGCCTTTCAATCCTTGACCGCGTTATTAACCCATTTATGCCTAGAGGACTCTCCAATCCTTCTAAATTGGATAATTTTATTTCAAAAATTAGGGATTTCTAGTATATTTATTTCTATATTTAGAATATTTCTTACAGAAATTCCTTTAAGCAAACAGCGCAGACCCAGATGAGACGCCGCATGCGGCGTCTTTTCTGGGTCTACGCTGTTTGCCAAGGCCTTTTTTTCTAGACGCTAGGCATAAATGGGTTAAAAACGTCTATTCAAAGCAACTACGAACGCGTTTGAAAACGTCTACGTGTAATTCTATATTAACAAGACTACTGTGAGCTCTAAAACTTGATTGAAGCATTTTTTTCGCATAAAGGTGATGTGATGGCATATAATTGTAACACGTGCAAAAGCTTTAGATATACTCAACAATGCGTATCGGTCATGGTTAGAAGAGTTCGAATATGTATGAATGTCGTATTAAAAAAATGGTTTAAAATTAGCAACACCAGGAAGCCATTTACCGGTACGTTATCAAAATGTGTACATGAGCTTTTGGGTTAACATACATGTACGCAAACAAATGGGTACATTATACGCGTTAAATAAGAAAGTTTATTTGTTCAAGGTGTATTTAGTAAAAACAGAGAGTTAACATACCTACAAACATACAAATATTTTGATACATTTTTTATATTATTGATTATTGCGCCAATGTAAATACTGTTAGCAGCTAGTCTAAAGACCACGTCATAAAAAAACAAGTTGCCGTTAAGGTCAATGAATTATATCCCTTGAATTAAAACAGATACAAAATCTACAAAAGTAATGACATTTTGAACGTATGGTAAACATAATTAAGTTGATTAATCTGAAAACGGCGTTTTCATCTGTACAGTGAACATATCGGTCGAGATAGTTTGACATTTTTCTTATCTCGACCTACCTGCGAGCCCGGTGTCACCGCGTTACAGGATATGGACTCTCTCTAAAACACAAAGCCGACACATGTTTGCTTTGACATTTTTTTTCCTGATAAACGATATACAGGACAAATCGAACGAACAGTGGCGAGGCCGCGAGGGTCTTATCTGTTGTACAAAAGCCAAAAAGCAAATCTACCGTTTTATGAATGCATATTAAAAAATTTAATGTGAAATCGATGCATACAGAATCGCAGTGAAATTCATTGATAAGATACATATTAATCACAAAACCAGTTTAATGACTCATTCAGGACAGCTAGGTCGGATTTAAAATGCACGATTATTTTTGTGTTGTTGTTGGATCTATCGTGGACATCTTTTCAGTCGCCTAAGGTGAAATTACGTTCCTGCAGTATGTTGGTCAATTTCTTGTTAAACCTACGATTACTCGAAGTAATAGCATGCAGCACAACTTAATCAAACCGTTGCAAGAAAATTAGCGTAAAAGCATCGGCTTCAACAATTTCTTTGTCATTAACGTGTATGATCAGCATCATTAATCCAATTATCATCTGCAAATCGGTTTAATAATTAAAATAACAACTATCGTGACTTGCGACAATAACAACATGACCGCGTTACTGAAACCATAATTATCATCATTCTTAGTGTCTTCATCCTCTGCTTCTCAATCACCATCAACATCGTCGTCGTCGTCATCATCATCATCATAATCATCATCATCATTATCATCACCATGCTCATCATCATGATACTCATGATCACAATCTGTCTCATGCTCACATCCACATCATCAACAGCAGCTAGACGCAGGATAAGTCATGACCATCATCCACGTTATTGTTAATTTCTTGAATGTAATTAGGAACAAAAATCATTATTATTTGCATGACATTATCGTTCACATAGTCGTCGTAGCGATCACGATCCTCCTCCTCCTCTTCATAATCATCTGAATCATGATTATGTCTGTCTACACCATCATAATAATCATCGTCGTAAGCACGAGTTCACTACAGCGCCTGATGTTTACCATTTACCAACCAATTGTTTCCAAGATATACTCGGAACCGTGTGACTTATACGCGATTTGTGAATCAACACTTATTTTAGCAAATATTACAGAGCGTAATAAATGCATAATCTGCTCTGTCAAACTGGTATGTGGTAAAAACATCAACTTCCCGAAGCATGTATTCCGCAAACAAATGTGGGCCACTAAATGACGAAGAAGTGGGGAGATCTTATCCTTATGAATATTAAAGAACCGTGTTCGTAATAATTGTACACATAGTTTTATCGGCGCATCTTATTACCACAGATCAGGTCAGACATCTGCAATCAAAACAAAACTCAATACTGTATTATGCTTATATCATGGGCAACAAGCAAATTCATTGAATTGATATCCCCTGCCAATATGCTTCTGGACACAAAAGTGTTATATTTGACACTCAAAAAAGCATTTTTTCAAGATACAAAGGGCCATAACTCCGTTATTAACAGATGGTTTACAATGCCATTCGGCGTGCATCATCCTCTTATCCATATATATACTCAAACCAAGTTTCAAGGAAATCCGCCAAAGCAAATCCAAGATATGGCTCCGGACACAAAAGTGCCAGACGGACGGACGGACGGACAACGCCAAAACAATATCCCTCCGCCTATGGCGGGGGATAAAAACTGATCGCAATGTATTGATATGTACACTATTAATTATAGTGATACGCATCTGGTCTTTAGCCTACTAATTAATGTCAAATCGTGTTAAATGTGTAAAGACTAATAGACAAGTGTAAACAATATACTATTCAGCTTAAGCAATTAAATTCTAGTATTTATTTGAAACTTGTTTTACATAAGCACAAAATTGATCCCGAAAGTGATACTAATGGCTGTCAAAACAGGAGAAATAAACCACGGTTTTGCGTATTCTTAACTGATGGCACTTCCATTGTAAAACACGTATTTCTATTCCCCGATCAACAAACGTAACAATAGCATCAGAAGTATTGCGCTCAAAATCATTTACAGTTGTACCAGTTGTCGATAACGGTCAGTGATGGGATGCAAATGCGATATTACATGATGCAAAATTCAATTGAGTCGCTTTCTGAGAAAACTGGACATAATGCATGTGTGTAAAGTGTCGTCCCAGATTAGCCTGTGCAGTCCACACAGGCTAATCAGGGACGACACTTTCCGCCTAAATTAGATTTTTGCTAAGAAAAGACTTCATTTAAACGAAAAATGTCAAAATCGGAAAATGTCGTCCCTGATTAGCCTGTGTGGATTGCACAGGCTTATCTGGGACGACACTTTAGGCACATGCATTAGGCCAAGTTTTCTCAGAACACGACACAATTAGAAAATCTCGTACACTCGTATTCCAAACTGTGCGTACTTTATTATGTTCTGAACGAAAACGTTTAAACTGGTTTACATCTGTGACCTTAATGGCAAAATATAAAATCAATGAGCAACACTCAAACTTAATGAAATGGAAAATTAGGAAACTTAATATAAAGGACGATAAAAGAAAGCAAAGCGGAACATTAAAGGTCAGGTAAGGTAAGGTCAGGCTTGTTAAAGCCTTTAGCATTGTAAATAGGTATCCATCCGAATACTCTTAATGAACGTTTCGCATCTGTACAGTAGTGACGCGTATATTATAATCAGCTTGTTTTCGAGTCGGTTAACGTCATCCTGAAAAAAAGCAATTTATTATTTCTAACCGTTGTAACTTAATTTTAAAATTGTTATTGTAACAGTTAATACATAGATCCGTAGGCAGTTATAAGTATTACATTGAAATTATTAGAATGTCTTAAAGGTTTCCTCAAGAAAACATCAAATACAATAACATGCTTTGACTGGTAATAGTTATAATACCATAGTTCCTGCAGTTTTAACCTATATAAGCTTATTTTCCAACATAGGTATGTTCCCCAACACCTAACATAAAACTTTACTTCCGAATGGCTAGGTTTATTTTGAACAGAGTTGCGATCTCCTTCATCGCCAAAAGGAATAATAAATGGGGATATTAAGTGTTTCAGAAATGCATTAAACTCTATTAGCAAACATTGTTCAGGCTCGTAATGCAAACAGTTAAGTTATTGCTAAATACTTTTTTGTTGGGATTTCGGTTAACGTCATACGCCATCTGTTGAAAGCATCGTGGTAAAACTGTTTCCCTGGCAAACAAACAAACTACATTTCATCGTATGTTTTCATTAAACAAGAATTACTTTCCCTAATGTAATGTAAATGATTCACTAAAGATGTAGAAATCCTCCCGCTGTCAAATATGGGGACCAAACTAAAGATAAAATCTTGCTCCTTAGAGCAAAGTCGTAAGTTCGAGTATACATGTACTTGTGTTAACCCATTTATGCCTAGCGTCTAGAAAAAAGGCATTGGCAAACAGCGTAGACCCAGATGAGACGCCGCATGATGCGGCGTCTCATCAGGGTCTGCGCTGTTTGATTAAAGGAATTTCTGTAAGAAATATTCTAAATATAGAAATAAGTATACTAGAAATCCCCAGTTTTGGAAATAAATTGACCCAATTTAGAAGGATGAGAGAGTCTACTAGGCATAAATGGGTGAATGCATCTCCAAACGGTGGCGGTGTCTGAGATTCGCGTTCGCGTATATGGCATTAGTTTATAGTCGATTCATTATTTTCTTTTGTAAATACACCGGACTGAAAATTATATTTAAATATTTCGTACACAAAATCAATGTACAATATTTGTCAAAAATGATGTCGAAGCAAACGAATAGAGAACTCTGAACGTAAACTGCTTACAACATTTCAAATGGGGGAAATGACGTTGGTTTAAACAAGATGCTGAAAACGTATTATTCAAATAGTTTTGTCAAACCATGTATTTAAAACTCAAATGAGCGAATGGTAGGTTTCCAATCCCTTTTAATATGGACTTCTTAAGAAAATTCATACTTGAATAATGGCAACACAACTCTAGTCCGCGTCTAATCTTGAGGCGTATGAAAAATATCGGGGAAACTGTGAAATGGTTTAGCCTGATAACCATGCAACCATCAAATGTCACCGTAAAAAGGAGACCTTTGTTGACATCGAAATATAAATGAGTACATATAGAGCATTTTTTAAAAGTCTATCTGTGTACTGGAACGTCGAAATAGAGGAACGAGAAGCACGTGGTACTACTATGATGCAATTTAAATTAATGAGAAACACTGACATGTGAAATTGCTGAGGTGAACATCATATATCACACGGCGTATAGTGAATGAGAACTGAAAAATAAAATGTAGCGAAATAAACGGGGTAAGAGTATCGCGTTTTTTGGTTTATGATGGATAGTTATGCAATGGAATCAAATATGCAGTTGTTAAAACTTTAGGATTAAAGAGTAATAAAACATGTAAATAAATAAATTACAAAATTCAATATTTGAGTATTTACAAACACAATCTGGTGGACATTGCGATGTGTTATTTTGAACAAATGATACTTTATATCCTTAAACATTACAAAAATGGTCGTAACTCTTCAAGCTTAATTACAAAGTTAACAAGAAACCGTCGGAGACGGGTGATGCTCCCCAAAGTTTTTTTGTCACAATATTGCACTATATATTCAGATAAAAGGAAACGTCTAGTAGTTGGGGGGACAAGAATTGCGCTATATGTACAGTTTATAGAAATTTCAAAGGGCCATAACTCTGTGAAAAATTATCCGACCTGAACTGGCTGTTAATATGCACATCTCCTATTGGTAGTGAAGCTTTCCATAAAGTTTAATTGAATTCCGGTCATTAATTGCTGAGAAATAGCCAAGACAAAAATTGTGCACGGAAGGACAGACACACACACGGACGGACGAAGCGGCGACTATATATGCTACCCCTCCCCCGAAAAAAAAACAACATTTTGGGAGAGCAGAATCAAGACAATGTGAATTTAATATTTGGCAGTTTCACTGTGTCATGGTAACTTAAACTTCGCCAGATCATGTACCAAGTATGTTACTGCAGGGTATCTCCGGGTACGAGTTACATCACGATGTCTGAATCACTCACTCATATAAGCATCCCATTGTCGTCGCTAATTTGGAGCGCGATTCATGTGTCAAAGTAGAGTCAGAAGTATTTCAGAACAGTCTAAGTCTTCGAGCGATGGAAAAACAGTATTCATAGAGGTTTTACTAAATTTCTCCGAAATTATATCTGAGTCCATGGACAATGAATATTGAGTGAGTTCTTGGCTAAAACATTGCGTTATTAGATTTGTTTACGACGTAAAATCAAAGCATGGATTAATATAACATTTTGTTCCAATTAAAACAAAGAAACAAAAGCAGCTGTTTTGCGCAGAAAAACAAACTGAACATTCCAAAACAAAAAAGAACTTACAGAACGTTAGCCAAGACTGAGCCCGTGATAAAGCTCACACGATTAGCAAATTAGCAACATTTTCTGGGATAGAGAACAGTGCAACACTTACTGTATTTTGTACGTTTCTTTCTTCGTGCCAAAGTAACTGCACGGAACTAATGTGGAAATGTTTTTAATGAACCCGTGCCGATACAAAAAGCTGTAAGAACGCAGTGATCGTTCAAATGCACATTTATTATATAGCGTTCAGGTGTGAAGGTCTGGTAGACTTCCAGACAAAATGTTTTGAAAACAACAGAACACGATTTAAAATTGCATCAACCCTTTGTTATTAAAATGGTTTTATACTTGAAATAGATTGGATTGTAGAGCAGGTTAAACTGATGTTTTACTTTCAATTGCACAAGGTGAATGTCTCACCTAATTAAAACCGGATACAAATTTACTCAAAGATGAATAATCGATGCCATAAAGATCAAAGCTTTGTTAAAGTCATTAGAAAATTATGAAAACTTATTTCGAAGTGTTCAAACAGAACGTACGGGGTCGATGAAATGTCAAACAATATACCTTATGACAGGCGAACATAATTGTTAATTATAGACTTACACCATTCGTCGCAATGTCTTTCTTTGGGGTTATGGCACGTTTCTGCTTGTTCAAACATTGAACAACCGTTCTGTAATTATCATGGATTACATATTATTGTTTTCTACATTATTTTTCTTTTATAACAGAGTCTTTAAATTAGAATGAACTCCAGTGCACTCTTCGATATCTTGCCCGCAAAACCACAGCCGATATCTAAGATTACAGCAGGAGTTTGACGTCCATGCATTAATTAGACTCACGTAATATAAGTAAGTCAAATACTCAAAGAGCCGCAAACCTACGTGGTAATCACATTTGATATGCACACACGTCTTCGGCCAAAACAATAGAAAACTTAAACAATGGGTAACTGGTAGGTGTTTCTTTGATATTATATTTTTTACAAGCAAACACTTGTTTCAGATACCAAATTATATCATTGAGGGCTAGAAAGATACCAGCATTCTATACACATATACTGACAGACCATTTTGGCTTTTATTGGACACGATATTCCTTGTTTCTTTAACTATACTCTTTGTCAACCCAATCTTCACCCTAATGATTCACAGCGCCCCTATATCCCGCTGTAGTTTGTACAGCTTAGACGTGCGCGAAAAACAATATGATTTAACAAATATAGCACCTGTTTTAGTAGTATAAATTGTCCCAACGTCTTTAATATAAAAAGTTTAGCGATATGAGCGCATATTAAAATAACAGATTACAGCATACGGCTGATGTTTCAAAGCAGGCATTAAAGCATTTGGAATTAATGTACATTCACATGTTTTGATCATGCCATACCAAAAAAGTTCGGAGATTGAAATATAAACTGAAGAAAATGTCCATTTAAAAATAATATGATCTTAATATGCATGATAATGTTTATGCAGACAAAGATTTCTCTGGTATATGGTTACAAGCGAAGAATGCCATTGTATCTGTTTCTGTCGTGTGAGTTTTTCAAAACAAAAAAAGATGATTAGTGCTTTCGTACATATAACTTAAAGTTGGATTATGAAGTGTAGTATTAAATTAAACTGATTGTCGAAATGGAATGTTATCATGGCAGAGCGAACACTCACACACTTCCGAATGTATGTTAGTGCAATTAATTGTAATTACATGCGTCTATTGCACTGGGATTTGATTAAGCAAGGACTTACGTGCAACACGATACAAATGCATCCATCGAATGATATAAATGGACTTATGGCTGTATTGCTAAAATAAGAGCAAATAGCATAGTATTGGTAGTCTGGGTTGTAATCATTTTACAGTTCAACTGTTTAAATAACTAAGCTTTTAAGACGTCCGATTTATTTCTTAAAAATAAAAGCGACAAACATGAATATCTGATCTACGACAAAACTGTCATTTCGTGATATTGGTGACATTGATATAAAAACTTCTATCGTGATGATTAAACAATTCATTAGACGGTTAACAGTGTACTCGTGCCCTAAAACAAAACATACTATAGCGCGCCGGCATGTTAACATTACTGATCGGTATCTTTGTTCGAATTGATTAATTCACAAAGACGACTGTTCAAGCTGTAGGACTTAAAGACAATCTGCTTGTTGGCCGTCCCTAACCTGCTAGATCAAGTGGAAAAATTGGCGTCCGTTTCGATGTCTCGGGGCAAAGTTTATGAACCTTGTGGCGTTTATTTCTTGTATTGTCATTCAATGTCTCTTTTCCCCTACTTGAACCAGCGATTTTTAATGGTATTGCTTGGTCAAGTACAACCTCGAGCGGCGTCACTGGAGGATATTTAGGATATTAGAAATATATATAATGAGATCGAGGTAGACAATAATTGGATTATGTTTAGCATTTTGTTTATATGTGAAGTCCAATTTCTGAAAGAACTCTTAAGTTGGATTTACATGTATATCGAACGTACATTTTTTAACAATATAAAATTCACTTGTCGTTTCGAACATACATAACATACATTATATGAACAGTGCGAACCTTATGAACAAATATAATGGCGTTTTATTGAACTAATATAATTTAAAATAAAAAAAACAGTGTGCACATAAATACAAGTATATAATTCTTTAAACGACACTGCAACATACTATTTCACAATACAGCTTCATCTGTAAGTTGTATATGCACGTTGTGTATAACAGAACAAAGTAGAACGTATACAGTACACACTGTCACGAAGTAAACCTTGTTAGTTCAAATACCGTTCAGGATACTAACCACAAACCGTGTGGACATCGAACATGCCCTGTCATTATTCATTATTATCTTTCCATTAAGAATTATATCAACGGGATTGCAAACACAAACACACTGGCGCTTACCATCGATAAATGTGCAATCACATATACAAAAACATTACTATTTGAACAATGCAACATTCAACAGCAAAAACTGTCAAGAAGTTATAAAGGTGGCCATATCATAGTGTAAAATTTTATTAACAGCGGGGCTATGAAAATACAATACAACTTGTCTTGCATTGAGGCAAAATTATTATTGGTACAAACATGCAAAAAATATTCACCGAGAGTGAACACATACACAAACAAAATTTTGATCAATTCACAATCCAAGTACTTTCAAGCAACCACTACTAGACATAGATTATTAATATTAACGTATAAATCTTAATCAATGAACCAACATGAATTGGTAATTAAAAAAAATCTTTCCTAAGTAAGCGTCCATGCGATTATCAAGATTACCATTTTTCCTTGTTTTCACAAAGGCAGGTTAAATTTGGCAGAAAATTAAATTTATTCATTAAAGACGAAAGACCATGAAAAAACATTATCCAATTAGATGGGCGGGCGTTTGAAGAAACACACATGTCTTTAATAATCTATAACAATTTAGCATCAGGAAATTGTTCGCTTTTTAGCAGTTTTCGTTTCATCTTAATGTCCGTTACGTACATAAAGCGCTTGTTGTACACTTTTTCTTTGAAAAAAGGCCATCGACGTCAATCTCAGTCCGTTGAACAATTCACGAATAAATAATGAAATATACCAGTGATGCCATGTTTCACATGGATTTTTTCGCGAACTGGCACATAATATTATGACGTCTTCGTGTAATGAGGTTTACTTCAGCACACTATAACAAGGCACTCTTTAGTGTTATTTGAAATATGTTTTAACTCAATGTTAATTATACAAATTTGTTCAAACTTTACAGCCTAGGGAAGAAAATGCAAAACTTCAAACTGCCTGTTCCGTTTTCATTATAAATGTTATCGAAATATAAGTTGTCCACGACCCACCATATACCTGCCAACACATACATTATCGTACCGCATTTAAATCTCCTATCAAGTTGCGTAAGAATGAGTCATGCGCGAAATACCGTCAAACAAAACACTTAATTGTGTCAGCCTTTCACTTCTGGATCGCTTAGTTAAATAATTTTACTTCAAAGCAATAACCAATGCGTTAGACAAATTTTAAGAATATTAATCTATTAACAAGACTCCTGTGAGCTATACAATTTGATTTAAGCAATTTTTGTTGGCAAACAGGTGATGCGATGGCATATAATTTTAGCAAGTGCAAAAGCTTTGAATGATCTAAGCAATTCGTATCGGTCATATGTTCGAAACCTTAGATGGGAGTCTGTATGAAGTCGTGTTCACAAATCATGGTCTTAAATTAGCAATATAAGACAGCCATTTGCAGGTGCGTTATCAATGTGCGATAATATAATCACTCTTCAGACGAAATGTCTGGAGATATGAAGAGAAAACTCCGAATGCATGAGCTTTTGGGGTAACGTACATGTATGCATATAAATAGACACAGTCTACGCGAAAAATAAGAAAATTAGTTTTAAGTGCATGTCGAAAGACAGGTAGGTATCATCAGATGTACTTTCATCCATAAAGATATTTTAGGATCTCGAAGGATTATTGCATAAAGTATGAAGGCCAGGTTATAACAAATCAAGTTGTCGTTTAACTCAATACATTATATCCTTAAAATACAAACTAAACAACAATAATGTAATTGTTAACATATGTGTAAACATAATGAAGTTGATTATTATGAAAACAGCGTGTTGAACTGAAAACATTGAACAGGTGGTTTGTTCGAGATAGTTTGACTTTTTTAAATCTGAACCTACCCACATACAGTGTGTCACCGCGTTACAGGATATGGTCCGCTCCAGCACACAAAGCCGACAAATGTCTACAATTGACGTTTGCGTCTGATAAATGACATACAGGACACAATCGAACAAACACAGCCGAGGCCGCGAGGACCTTATCTGTTGTACATTAGCCAAAAAGCAATTCTACCGTTTTATGTAAATCTTAAATTTAATTTCAAATCAATGCAAACAGAATCGCATTGAATTTCAATGATAAGAAACATATTAATCACAAAACCTGTTTTATGACTGATTTAGGGCATCTAGGTTGGGTTGAGAAATCTATCATTCACAGCTATTCAGTCGCCTTAAGTTAAATTACTTTTTGCGTCGTCTTTAGATAAAATTCTGTTTAAAACTAAGATTTCTCAACGCCATAAAAATGCAACAAGAGCTTAATAACAAATTTACAACAAAATAAGCACACAATCACCGCCGTCATCAGTTTCAGTATCATAAACGTGAATGATCAGCATCAGGAGCCCTCTTATCATGTAAAATGCGGTTTTAATGGTAAAATAACTCTGTTTGGTGATAATAACAATATCACTTTATTATCGAAACCATCATTTTCATCATTTGTATCATCATCCTTATCATCTGCTTTTACATCATCGTCATCTGCTTGACGCGCGAAATCCTCATGACCTTCATGGTCGTCCACATTATTATAATGGCTTTTAAGGAACCTTTTTACGTTTTGGTTGATTTACAAATTTGACAAAAAGGGTTTCAGATTTGCAAATTTGTTGTAGTTATATTCGCCACCAAAGAGTACAACTGAACAATTAATATGCTCGAAAATATCCATTATAAGCATCGCTTGTCGATTAAAAAAAACAACAGAAAATTATAAAGCGTTACAAACTCGAAACGTGAATAGTTATGAGATTTTTTTGGTAATATCTCGTGACATTGCGATTATTGCTATATATATAAAGAATAAAATACACCACCCAGTATATGTAGTAGTATGAATGGCCGAGTTGTTTAAGTGCTAGACGTTTACTCCAAGGGTCCGTGGTTCGAGTCCTGTTGATTCTTTGTTTTTCCTTTCTTTAATTTTATTGTTGTGTTTTACTGGAGCAATTTAGTTATAATGTTTACACGTATCAATTTAAAGCATTTAACGACAATCTTCAATACATATAAAAATCGGTGAAACGGTTCCTTCAGAGACGTAGATAACAGAGATAAGCAGGTCGGTTCTTAAAGTATATATTTCACTGCCGAGTTCTCACACGTTACGGGATTTCGCGAGACTTGAAGAAAAGTATGAACGACGCCATTGTGATTGCGAAGCGGGTAAAAGCTACAAACTTAAGAGCGAATTTAGAGCGAGTACCATGTTTACATTGCCAGAATAAGTTATATTTCAATTGCTTGGTAATGTTTTCACCAGACCATTTCAGAAAACAATCGACATCATTGGATGATACGGTAAGAATCGTTATTAGTTGTTTGTCGTAAGAATCTGATCGCTTCTTAATTTGAATTTTTTCGTATTTCAAAGGCCATCATTAAATACCGGTTATCATGGTGTTTTTTTGTCAAACTGGAGGCGAATAAAATCGCTAAATACAACAATGCGGCACGTGAATTATTTTAATTGACACATTACAAACATTGTGATAATACCGCATACATTCTCATTTTAATAATACATTACAGTTGATTTGTTTCAAATCGCAACAACTGAAACGCGAAAGAGTGTTTCAGAAATGTTGATTAGCGTGTTAACACCCGTTGCAACCGACCAACAGTTGCGCGCTTATCTCGCAGAAACCCGCGACGTGCGAAAGTTTGCCGAAATTTGGCGAGCTGCTTATCTCTGTTATCTACGTCTCTGGTTCCTTCAAGCGAATTTCGGGACCAGTATATTATTATTTGTATCGTACTACCAGGAACATTTGCATCTTAATCCGTCTAACCATCACCATCCCTGTCTTATTCTTCATAATCATAATGATCATGGACTATAATGTCAGTCTACATAATCATTGTAATCATCATCATACGCAAACTTTCTGTACAGCGTCGGAACACCATTTACCAACGTATAATTACCATGCAACATTCGAATGTAACCATGTGACTTGCACGCAATTTGTGAATCAACAATAATTTAATTAAACATTACAGAGCGTAAAAAAATGCATTGTATGCACTGTAAACATCGTATGTAATAAAAACATCCACATACCGAATCAGGTGTTACGCAAACAAACGCGGGCTAGTAAATTCCGAAGCAGCAGGAATATATTATCAATAGCAATATTCAAGCACTGTGTTTGTAATAATAATAGACGTCGTTTTATCGGCGAATCTTATAACCACAGATCAGGTCAGACATAGGCCATCAAAACAAAACTCATAACTGTTTTATGCTTATGTCATGGCCTAAACTGATCGTAATGAGCAGATATGTACACTAATGATGATAGTGATATGCATCTGTTCTTTAGCCTATTTATTAATTTCAAATCGTGTTCAATATGTAATGAACAATAGAGAAGTCGAGTTAACAAGTGCTTACATTATACTGTCCAGCCAAAGCGGAAAATGAATCATGAGTGTGATACCAATGGCTGTCAAAACACAATAATTAAACCACGATGTTTCTAATTCTTAAATGTTGGCACTGTTATTAAAAATATGTATATTTCTATTCAACATTTGATACATTTACAAACCTTCATTAAAAGGAATATGAATAAACCCGATTTATTTTGTAGTGGTTACTGTTGATTATTTGGCCATTATTCATAATATTATTTTGCACAAGAATAGCATGAACACATTTACCAAATCACGTTATTTTTGGTAAATACAAGTGCATTAAGCTTTAAAATAATTTTAGTTCTTTAAAATGAGCTGCGGAAACAGTATAAACAAGGCTATTGTCAAGCAATATGGTCGCCTACCGGCTCCACCATTGTCAGAAATTTCAACATTTTCAGATTATCTTTTTTGGTTGCCATAGCAACCACAATTTTTGACGTAGGAACAAAATGGAATGACGTGCATGATGTCCATATTGCCATCTATCCATGTTGCAAGTTTCATGAAGAAAATATTAAGAACTTTTAAAGTTATCGCAGGATCCAGAAAAGTGTGACGGACAGACAGACAGACAGACAGACAGACAGACAGACAGACAGACAGACAGACAGACAGACAGACAGACAGACAGACAGACAGACAGACAGACAGACAGACAGACTGACTGACTGACTGACTGACTGACTGACTGACTGACTGACTGACTGACTGACTGACTGACTGACTGACTGACTGACTGACTGACTGACTGACTGACTGACTGACTGACTGACTGACTGACTGACTGACTGACTGACTGACTGACTGACTGACTGACTGACTGACTGACTGACTGACTGACTGACTGACTGACTTAACTGATTGACTGACTGACTGACTGACTGACTGACTGACTGACTGACTGACTGACTGACTGACTGACTGACTGACTGACTGACACATAGCGCAAACCATAATTCCCCTCCGGTGAAACCGGTAGGGGACAAAAATATATAGATTGACAAATCGTGCTCAGTCTACATAGATACTTTTTCATGGCAAATATTTCAGGATACTTATAACAATAAAGATAGCGGTAGTAAGAGGAGAACAGTTATACAGTCAGATAATAATAAACGACTGCATACGTCCGATTAATGATAGTGTGATGGTCAAGATAAGTGATAACTATAAAATAAACTGCCATTTATGTCTTTTATAGGCCTGTCTGTGATGTTTCAGTTCAAAGAAGTTTTTTTATTGGAAAATCATGAACAAATATACCGCATCATCCGCCCAAAATACCCTGTTTATGACGCGAATTTCGTAGAAATCAGATTTTAACGATAGCATAACAATATACAAATCAAGAATTTCTTATAGGTTTACTAAATATAACAATGACATGCTATCCTGGTTAAAGTAATTATATCATATTTCATGGAATCATAACTTCTACAAGGTTATTGTTAAACATCGATATGCCCCCCCCCCCCCCCACCGTACACAATTTCGGACGAATTTTGTTTCCATATGTTTCAGTTTATTTTCATCATTATACACGGAATTGCGATCTCCTTCACAGCCTATAGGAATAATAAACAGAAATAATAAGTGTTCCAGAAATGCATTAAACCCTCTTTTCAACAGCATAGTCTAAATTAATTGAGGCTCGTAATGCAAACATGTAAGTTATTGCTAAACAGGTAGTTCTTTGTTGAGATTTCGGTTTACGTCATTCGCCAGCTGTTGAAAGCATTGTTGTGAAAATGTTCCCCGGGGGAAAAATATATCTTCTCGTACTATTTCCTTCAGCAAGAATGACTTTCCTTAACATTAGGTATATGATTCACTTAAGTTTTAGAAATTCTACTACAATTTATTCTACCATTATATACGAAGAACAAATTATAGATCATGCCTGCTATTATACCGTCTTGCAAACTCATAAGTTCGTGTATAATTGTGTTTATGCATTTCAAAAACATGGCGGCGCTTGAGATTCCTGGTCGTGCAAACGGACAATGTTTAATTATGTCACGTATATCTTGGTAATTGTAGAAAACGTAATTCTGTTTAGGTTAATGAAACGGTATCAACAATTTTTTTACCAGGTTTTCCGAAGGAAAAAACTGGTTATTAGATTGGCGAATGCGGGCGGGCTGGCTGGCGGGCTGGCTGGCTGGCTGGCTGGCGGGCTGGCGGAATAAGCTTGTCCGGGCCATAACTATGTCGTTCATTGTCAGATTTTAAAATCATTTGGCACATTTGTTCACCATCATTGGACGGTGTGTCGCGCGAAATAATTACGTCGATATCTCCAAGGTCAAGGTCACACTTTGAGTTCAAAGGTCAAAAATGGCCATAAATGAGCTTGTCCGAGCCATAACTATGTCGTTCATCGTCAGATTTTAAAATCATTTGGCACATTTGTTCACCATCATTGGACGGTGTGTCGCGCGAAATAATTACGTCGATATCTCCAAGGTCAAGGTCACACTTTGAGTTCAAAGGTCAAAAATGGCCATAAATGAGCTTGTCCTGGCCATAACTATGTCATTCATTGTGAGATTTTAAAATCATTTGGCACATTTGTTCACCATCATGGGACGGTGTGTCCCACGAAAGAATCACGTCAATATCTCCAATGTCAAGGTCGCCACGACTAAAAATAGATTAAAAAAAAAAAAACTTACAAAGGGGGTTAATTTTTTTTGTTCATTTCAAAAGTTCAGTTTGAGTTTTCTCCCTTTATCAGATTTTTTTTTCACAATGAAAACCTGGTTTTGTGACAATTTTGTCCCTTGTTTTTAATATTGCGTACACTGCAATTTCAAATCTTACGTTCAAGAATGTTGAAGAATGTAAAAGCGTGCGTGTCGAGGAGTCTGAACGTTATCTGCTTAATTTTTTTTGCGTAAGCAATAACTTGAACATGTGTTATTCAGACAGTTTGTCAATTCATTTATTAACGAGAGCGCCGATGGCGTTGAAAGTCTATTTGCAAGATACAGGAAAGTTTCTGCTGAAGTAAATGTTAAAGGATAAGTTGTCTCAATGAACATGTAAAAGTCTATCACAAAGATTTTTTAGAGGAATAAGACAATTGCAAAGCAATAAAAGTCCCCTACCTCGCATGGAGCAGTAATATATATGTCTCCATTTGTTTTCAAGGGACGTAATTATTTTCAGTTTGCCTTGTGGATGGTAATTTTTTTTAAATAACTCGCTTTTGCCGATAACATAATTGTTTTACGACCGAAATTTGTTTTAGTTTCTAAGAACGTTTATCGCGTAAAACTGTTTTAGAAAAATTCACTTAAAAGGGTGTAAGCAATGTTCTTAGAAGAAAATGTTAGAAAAAAGTTTTCTAAATGAAAAAATGTAAGAATTACGAAATACTATATTTGTTTTTTGGGTCTATTTTAATTAATCCACCTCAGGAAAATAAGACAAACAAACAATTTCACTTTTAACTGTATTATACTTTTATTACACTGTAGTTATTTAAATATTTCACAATATACTTTACTTTTCATATAAAGCATTTAACACCTATTTTCTATTATTTCTATAAAATATTCCCATGTATGTCCTTTCTCTATAAAACCAAAAACTCAACTAAAACTGCTAATCTATCAAAGTTATTCTTACAACTTTTTAAATGTCAAACATCTATTCAGAAAAATCAATTTGCTGCAATATAAACAAAGAACATGGTGAAATTAATTCTCTTTCAATAGAGTGATATTATTGTAAACAACAGACATCACAATGTTGTTATTAATTTCATGGTTAAATGCTCCATTAATTTCCCTGCAGAACAATATTAAATATCTATTTCGTCTGCCCAAAATCAGGGAAGGCTTGGAAAAAGACAACCGTTTCCCCTGTGATTTTAAAATGCGGTATTACAAAAGCCTATTTGCCTTGCAAATATACTAAAAACTAATGTGCACTTATGCTATTTTTAAATCCCCACATGGATCTGCTTTAGCAAATGTATACTTGAATAATCTCAACACCACTCTAGTCCGTGTCTAATCTTGAGTTTTTTTTAATCTTTGGGTCACTGTGGAAGTGGTTCAGCGTGCTACTTACGCAACCCTAGAATGTCACGGTAGAAAAGTACACAAGTGTTGAAACCGCGTAATAAATGAACGAATGCACAGCATTTAAAGTCTTTCTGTTTATAGAAACGTAGTAATAGAGCAACGATAATCCTACGAAGATGTAATTGAAATTGTTGAGAATCTCTGCTCTGACATGTGAAATGGTCGAGATGAACATTATATATCACGAGTCGTAAAGTGAATGAGAAATGAAAACAAAGATTCGAAATAAATAGGGTCAGATCTTTTGATCAAACATGGTTAGTTATGAACTGTAATTAATGATGCATTTTTAACAACTTAAGGACTGAAAAGAGTAATAAGGCAATACATATACAGTGAAAACAGTTTATCAGTATATAAACGTATGTTCATACTTTTATTGTAATCTCATGGACATTGCGATATGCTATTATTAACTAACGAACTACGAAGCATTATGATTATATCCTTAAACATTTGTAAAAACTTTCGTTCTTTTTAAACGTAATAACCATGTTCTTAAACGCTCAATTGTATTTATTATTTGTAAGTTTCATCCTGTCATGGAAACTTCAACTCCTCCGGCTAATATACCACATATATCACTGAGTGCTATCTCCGGGTACGAATTATATCACGATGTTAGAATCACTCAATCATATAAATACAATTGTGTCGTCCTAAAACCGGTGTGCGATTCATCTGTCAAAGCAGAGACAAACGTTATTCAGAATAGTATCAGCCTTCTAGCGATGGAATATAGATTTGGTGTATCGTTACTTAAGAATAAATAAGCAGCGAGCACGGACTGACATCGGAAACCCGACGGGTCGGGTGAACAAACGAACCCATATTTACCAAAACGAAAAGGCAAACATAAAAAGTTCAAACAAATTGTGTCTAATCACTCCATCCTGTATTTGTTCTCGCGTTTTACATGTTCATGCTAGCTTTTGTTCGTTAATGGTTCTCAAACAAGAACAGGTAGTTATTTAATCACTTTTGCACGCCTCTCTACTCCCCCTAACATATCCCATTGACGTTATGTGCAAGTCTTAATGCAATTTACTAAATTAGCACGCACAATGCGAGAGCTACGACGAATACAAGCCATTTTGCGTATGTTCATGAGTAAATTATAAATCAGGAATGTCGGGAATGGCATACAAAGTGTCCATCATTTGTTTTAAGAAAAGGATTAAGTCTATATTAAAATTTATAGATTTAATTTTTATTTATTAAAATGTAAACCCTAATAAAATGAGATGGTTTGGCAAAATTATATGTTTTTCTTTAAAACTCTAAGAAGATACGCCGTATAACTGTGCAGTTTATTTGCTTTACTGGAGCGACGTTCAAATATATTGTGTTGATTGGTCCAATCAATATCATTTATGTCGCTCTTGAAATATGTTAACTGTTATGTGTTCTAATTTCATCATAATCCATTTTGTGTAACACCAAGCTCGTATACCTTTTGTAAATAGATCTACATAACATTTCGAGTGTTTTCAAATACATTTGATTTCACAAAATAATAAAGATAAGGAAAACGTTTGAAACAATTTTAGAGAGAAGGCAACGTTAGTTGTTGATAGACGATGAATTAAAACTAGGAAACCGAACACAGATTGAAATACTGTATAAAAATTTGGTGAATTCGTGTATGAGAGTTAAAATCAAAGAACAATATAGAAACGTAATAATCCTGGTATTGTTTAGGTTGTATATTTTATCTCAAAGTAAACGTACACCGCTTTTTTCAACTTATATCATTCATGTAACTCTTATCTCTATACAGACAAATACTTTCAGTACATACAGACCGATATTGGGCGGTTACGAATGAAGATGGATAACTATTTTCTCAACGAAAACGTTTTTTATAATTGATATGAAGAAGAATCAGAAAATAATCACGACATCGCTTAAATGTATTGACATTTGAATGTAGAACCCAAACTTCAATAGAGACATCGTTGAAATAAAAAAAAAAGATAATTAATCTTTCGAAATGTATATATTATGCGAATTCTTTAAGGAACAGTTTCGAAACAGATTAATTCATCTACGTAAACTATTTATCTCAGAATTTGATGTAGAACATTGTATTTTTTATCTCATTATCTTTATTAGAAAGTGTTATTTTCGATGTTAAAGGCACAAATCATATGTTATAATTCAGTTAAATCTTCGTTAACTGTTACCATAACTTAATTTTCATAATCATTATCATCCATGTCGTCACACTTATGTATTTTGCATTTGGCTAAAAAGCAAGTGTAATGCTTTACAGCTAATAAATGTTGTTGTTGTTGTTTAAATAGTGCATACGGTACAAGGAGCTGATTATGTAACAGCTTTTTCTATCGTCGAAGATTTACCCTACACGAAAAAAAAACTCAAACAAAAAATACTGATCATGCGATGAAGTCGATAAGGAGAAATTATATAGCTTGATGTCTTTTGAAGGCGAAGCATGGAATTGATTGATAATTCGCATATTGCATCTGTAACAGTCATTGTTGAGCCTTAAATACCCCCAACCCGCATACCGCTTTGACAGATTATTAGCGGGCTTAAACGTTTGGTTTATAAGATTTAATAAGGTTTAAATAATTCAATAGAACGGTTGATAGGTTACCATGTGTGAACATTAAGGTACAAAGTCCTAGTCAAAAATGAAACTTAGTTAACGAATGGCAATTAGCCTGCATTTCAGAAGCGAAGTCAAATTTAACAATTAGTTACTGGAAATTATTCTATAAATATTGAAGCAAGATTTATGGATGTAGTTCGTTTCAATCCCTAACAAGCATGTGATATCGCTCCATATGTATAACACCTGACAAGGCGATGAACCTCCTCCACGCAAAGATTGGATTCATGCTGCGTACCCATATTATGCTTCCGCTGGAACGCTAATCCTAAGGTCATGCGCGAAAATTATGTTTTAAACAACCGTGCAGCATCTGTTTAAGCAGTAAAATTTCCAACGTCTATTGAATACAAAACTTACAGCCATGTGTGTGAAGATCAAAAGAACTGATTACAGCATAGGTCTGATGTTTCAAAGCAGGCATCAATGCGTGTATCGAGTTTTAACGGATGCACTTTTGGTAATCACGGTTATTACCAAAACCGTTCGGCAAATGAACTTACTAATAATAAAAAATGTATTCAAATTAAACATGTCTGCCTATTGAGCCCTACACATTCTTCAAATGAATTTGAAAGCATTCTTCTTTATTAGAAAATTGTTTTGGTTTTATATGATGACAAGCACATTAGTATTGGAGCTGTTGAAATACACTATTGCCATCAAATGATACAAATGATACAGTCGCATCTGCAACCTCAAATGGTCATTTAACAGCAACAACTTTGGTCAGGAAATAAAATAATGTAAAACCCAAAAATGGTCACATTAGCTTTGTTTGCATCTTGTAAAAAATGTTTGCAAACGTGTGCATTTTATTAAAATTGTTATTTAAAGTCGTTTATACTAAAATGTTCACAATTTATAACTTTTCTTGTTCTTACTGAGGAATTTTTCATTATTATAATTACTGTTTGCGAGTTCGATGGATATGAACGTTTGCCTCTAGTCGAAAAATGCAGCATTAAAATGCTTTTTGGTCGAAATAAAATCCGTGTAATAATTATCACTGCGCACACCATGAAACACCCCATAATTGCATATTGGTGCGATGAGTTCTTTATACATTATATTATGCAAGCATTAAGATTTGATTCCTAACAATATATACTTAAGAAAAGCACGGCCTTGCGTGCAACCGGAATAAAACACCCATCGTATGATATTGGTTAGTTGTATATGACCCTTTGAAAATTGTTGGTAAGATAAATGCAAGTAGCAAAGGACATTAATAAACAAACAGTCAAAATCTTCAAAATAAGCCATTAAGACGTTTAAACAAATTCTTAAACAAGCAAACATAAAGCATGATTCACGACATTATCTTTTTACGGTTTGTCATTCTGTGACATTGATATCAAAACTCGATACCTCCTACTGGGATAAATCAATTTCTTAAGACGGTCACAAAGTAAGTTATTGTTTCTGCTGTCAAACACGGTGATCCCGACCGTCAAGCACACTCCACATCACGCCAGGCATGTAAACAATCCTGATCGGTATCGGTCAATGAATTCTATTTATTTACAAAGACGACAATTCAAGCGGTGTGTCATTTACACAATATGTTTGTTGGCCGTCCCTAACCATTCAGATCAAGTGGAAAAATCGGCGTTCTTTTAGAAGCCTTTTTGTGGCAAAGTTAATTAATCAGGCGGCGTTTAATTCTTTAATTGTCATTCAATGTCTTTCTTTCCGACTTGAACCAGCGACCTTTCATGGTATTGATTGGCCAAGAACAATCTCGAGAGGCTTAAATAGGGGATATTTAAGGTATTAGAAAAATGAATGAATAAACAAGAAGACATGATCAAGGCGACAGTAACCGGGCCCCGGTAAAAAAATTTAATACGGGATGACCAATCTGAAAAGAAGTGGCACCTTTAGGAAAACTGATGTGATAAGCAAACAACGTTAAATTGGCAATACTATAAAGAGGCATGGCCTCATTGGCAATTTGTTTAATATACAAAATTAACATGCATATAACGATGCTCCTGAACAATATACCATGGCGTCTTATTCAGCTTCTTGTATACGAAATTTATCATGCATACAAACACAAGTTTAACAATCGGTAATAAATGACTGTGTGTTAAGATACATATATATTAACTATGATTGCCTCAATCAAGTACAAGTTGACAACCTCACCAGAATAAATACTCTTTATTTCGTTCACAGATAATACTTGTTTCGTCAGATAATAAAAGACACTTCAACTCCAGCGTCACCTAACATGAGGTTAAAATCACGTTAAATGGTTTGTAAAATGTCACGACGTCCCAGCTTTGATGAGAAACAAATTCAATGTGAAATGATGTTTTTGTTAAACATCGCCGAACATGGGTGTTTAACGAGTCATCGTATATATCTGCCAACAGATACAAAGACTCCATTATTTTCGTACGCATCAGAATCTCGTGGATAAGCTACCTACGTGTAAATTATGCGAGAAATAAAAACCAAAATGCAGTAAATTGTATCGGCCTTTTCAATGTCGGGCCGGGTTAATAAGAACGTTTATTCAAAGAACACGTTTGGAATGTTATACGTTCATAGCTCTGATGAAAAGTCTTAAAATGCAATATCAGGAAGCCATTTGCCGGATGGTTATCATGCTTTGATAGTAAAATCACTTCTCAGACCATCTGTCTAGAGATAAATTATGTACATGCTTTTCTTTCATTAGACGAGAAAACCCCGCATACACGAGTTTTTGGGTTAACATACAGGCAAACAGGGAAATGGGCACATAACGCGTGTAAAAAGTGTAAATTGTATGTTAAAGGTTGTTTCGAAATTGTTTTCAAAACCAATCAATTCATATTAACCAATTTATGTATTCGTATAAAACATTTTTAAAGGTTCAATACCTTGAAGCAGCGAGTCTATTACTCTGCATGACCACTTCATTTAGAAACAAAATAACGCGTTTGTGATAACACAAGGTTGTGAGTTAAAACAAATCCACTCTCAGCAATTCTATCTAGATTAAAACCCTTCTTTAAAAAAATCAAGATGATGACGAAGTTAACAAATTGGTCGAAAAACATTGAGATGTGTTCATATCTGGAACGTTCATATGCCCTGTGTCACCTGAAAATGTCTCTCTCCAAAACGCATAGCCAACAAACGTCTGAAGTGTTGAACTTGACATAAATAGAATATAACAAAATAGAACAAACATGGGCAAAACCGCGCGCGTCTTATCTCAAATACAATAGCGGAAAAGCAAATCTACCATTTTATGAATGTAAATTTGAAATTTAATATACAATCAATTACAACAAAATTGCAAATAATTTCATTGATAAAAACATATCAATCACACACCCAGTTTAATCTCATTTAGGACAGCTAGGTAGGGTTTGATGTTCGTCTTCGGTGCTGATTGAGAATATTTGAAGGATCAAATAATTGGTTTTTCAGTTACCTTATATTTGATCAAGCATTGACGATAAATCACGTTTGTCGTCCGTTCTGCTATTTCGCTTTAAAGATTGCGATCATTCAAATTCACGTCAAACATAAGATCGAATCACATATGACAGAAACCTATGTTGGTCAGGAAAAGCCGAAGCAGATGGGTACATTACATTTTACAATAAGCAATGTAATACATTAGTATAAACACGGTTAAAATTTATTGTTGGAATCAGCTCTCAACCGTGTAATTCATTAATCAGAGACAAATGTGACTAATTAATCCAATAATAAGGGCGAAATATCAGCACTTAAATTATGCAGAATAATTTGTTACGCTTTTTTTTGGCAATCTAAATGTGAACTTACACTCTTATCTATAAGTTCATTTTTTAATTAGACTTTTAACAGTTCACTAACAGTAAACATATGAATAGGACGTTTGTAGTTTGTCGAGCACTATTAGCATCGAACAGACCTGTCTATGTGTAATCTAAAACAAAAACATTATTATTACTTATCTCGGCACTAAACTGCTTGAAATTAAGTTCGAGAACAATAGCAATATTAGTACACTGAAAACAATTTACATGTGCGGTATATATTACAATATTACATACTACTTAAGTCATCAGTCCTTACTTAATTACACAAACAAAAGAGTAAATAAGTTATTTTAGAAAGCAAACATTTTTTATTCCAGGTAATTTGTTCATACGGTATTTAGTTATTTATAATTAAACAAGTCTGTATATATAGAATGACGGAAGCATGTTTTGGTATTTTCAAGACATGCAAAATTTGCTTTCACGATTGTTTACCATGGTCATCGTCACGTAATAGCTCTGATCAACATAAATATTTGAAGAAAACAACAGATTAATCAGCCCATCACTTGTTATCGTACTTATACAATCTGTTTTATCAGCGCATTGAATAACCACAAGTCAAAACATAATTATACTACCTACATACGATCGGACAACTGCGTGCTACTTTTTGCATTTTACAGGAGTCAAACTGATGGTATTGACATTCGCAATAATGAGAATACTTATATGAGTCTTGTTCTGAGAAAGCTGGTCATAATGCATGTGCGTAAAGTGTCGTCCCAGATTAGCCTGTGCAGTCCGCACAGGCTAATCAGGGACGACACTTTCCGCCTAAACTTGATTTTCGGTAAGGAGGGACTTTCTTGAAATTAAAATTCCATAAAAGCGGAAAGTGTCGTCCCTGATAAGCCTGTGCGGACTGCACAGGCTAATCTGGGACGACACTTTACGCACGTGCATTAAGCCCAGTTTTCGCAGAACAAGGCTCATATGGTCTTGAGCGTATTCATTAACTTCAATCCTGTTCAATAGCCGATGGCGCACCATTAGATCTTGTTCAAAAGGCGATGGCCTCAATTTGATTGAATGAACTAAGATATACACGTCATTTTTATTTGTGAGCGTAAGCAAATCAGTATGCCTTAGCTAAGCTAGGAACCGTAACCCGTGACTGCCTGTGTGGATAACTCCAGTAAAATTTAGCAGACGACAGAATGCTAAAAGCGTCTGCTTTAACCAAAACATCTGCCTGTTCTAACTGACACAGTACATAGTGTGTATTTAACAGCTTGTAAGACAACGTAGGCCAGTGTAGTGTTTATCATTGAAATCTGTATATATTGGCTGCTTTCAGGGAAAACGGGGCTTAATGCATGTCAAACAAGAGGGCCTGAAAGGCCCAAGGTATCCCCCGCAACATATGCTTTGTTTGAGGATGGGTGCAAATTGGACGGATGAACATAATGATAGATGGACGGACGGAGGACAATAACACAAAACTAAGACAAAGGAAGGTTCTTAAGCCTTCACAATTTATTTAGGTGAATTAATAAGTCGTGCGTTTTCACAAAAACGCGCTTCCAAGATATGGCTCAGGACACAAAAATGCCTATAGTAAAAAGCATTTTTTTCAAGATACAAAGGGCCATAAGTCTGTTTTTAACAGATGGTGAACAATGCCATTTGGCGTGCATCATCCTCTTATGCATATATATACTCATACCAAGTTTAAATGAAATCCGCCAAAGCACTTCCAAGATATGGCTCCGGACACAAAAGTGCCTATAGTAAAAAGCATTTTTTCAAGATACAAAGGGCCATAAGTCTGTTTTTAACAGATGGTGTACAATGCCATTTGGCGTGCATCATCCTCTTATGCATATATATACTCATACCAAGTTTCAATGAAATCCGCCAAAGAACTTCCAAGATATGGCTCCGGACACTAAAAAGCATTTTTTCAAGATACAAAGGGCCATAAGTCTGTTTTTAACAGATGGTGTACAATGCCATTTGGCGTGCATCATCCTCTTATGCATATATATGCTCATACCAAGTTTAAATGAAATCCACCAAAGAACTTCCAAGATATGGCTCCGGACACAAAAGTGCCGGACGGACGGACAGCCGGACGGACGGACGGACAACGCCAAAACAATATCCCTCCGCCTCTGGCGGGGGATAATAAGATAAGCCTGTGCACACTGATTAGTTGTATCGATGATTTAAATAAAAAACACTTCTCGACCTGTGTTTTAAGACACACTCTTTATAAATTTGAATGGGTTGTGGTCATTTCAAACTTGCGATATAAGAAGCTATAACATAATTTTGAAAACTGATTTGCGTCTAAGATTATACAACAGCGAACAAATTCAGTGCCTTCAGCGCTTTGATTAGATAAAGCAATTTGATGCTATATTTTGAAAATACTCAGAATTTTACTGCATGGCCATAAATAGTTGCCAATAACATGAGATTTATACCACCATATTCTTTATTCCGATAGAAATAATTATACATATATGTTATTTAAATCAATTTCATTATGGCATCAAAAACATATTATAAAAAAAAACAAATTAAAAATTATTTGACAATCTTTAAGAAGATAAGTAAGTCATTTAATCCATGTATGCCTAGCGTCTAGAAAAAAGGCCTTGGCAAACAGCGCAGACCCAGATGAGACGCCGCATGGTGCGGCGTCTCATCAGGGTCTGCGCTGTTTGCTTAAAGGAATTTCTGTAAGAAATATTCTAAATATAGAAATAAATATACTAGACATACCTAATTTTGGAAATAAATTGATCCAATTTAGAAGGATGGGAGAGTCCACTAGGCATAAATGGGTTAATATAAACAATGTTAAGCAATAGTATGCGGATTTGCGTTTATAAAGCAGGTAAATACTTCTCACTTCACGTAACGTTGGACAATATACCGTACCATACACTAAAAATGTGACCAAGATCAGTAAAAAAAAAATGAACTTCGTATTTTCATCACTTTATATTACAGGCTGGTCGGTGATATTTCATTTCAAGTAATAAGAGAATCGCTCACGAAATCAGACAGAATCCATCTGCGCAAAGTTCCGTCCCAGATTAGCCTGTGCAGTAAGCCTATGCAGTCCGCTATTGGCCAACCAGAAACGACAAGTTACTATTAAGCTGGATATTCGTTAGGAAGCGATTTCCTTTCAACAAAAAATTCTGTAGAAACGGAAAGTATCGTCCCTGATAAACAACTTATCTGGGACTATACTTTACGCCCATGCACTAAGCCCGTTTTTCCCCCGAGGGAGGCTTATCCAATAATTAGCTTTTAAATCATTGAAAAACACTCGGCATGAGCCGCCGAAACAGCCCAGTTTACGACGCGAATTTTACCGAAATCAGATTTTAACGGCAATATAAAACCATAAAAAGCTAGTAAAGCGATATCAAGCTAAAGGCAGGACATGTTTAATGAGCTGTTGTGGTTTTCAAACGCGAATAACACATCCATTAAAACTACACTTGCATGTATCTTTTTACGCTACGTCGCACACAGTTAAGTTCGCTTTCTAATGAATCCTCCGTATCATGATACTATTATATATATATATATATATATATATATATATATATATATATATATATATATATATATATATATATATATATATATATATATATATATATATATATATATATATATATATATATATATACAAGATACGTATTGATGCAAAGCATCAAAGGGCGTCGGGAATTTCAGTGTAAAAGGCACTCAATGAAGTTACATGGAACGATTTTTTTTCTACTGTAAATATCTTTTCATATTTTTCTCAATTTCAAGGGGAGATGATTCTGAACTTATTCTTACGTTGCTCATTTACGATAGGGGTTGAGTACTCATTGATATGAAAACACTGTAAAAGATTGAAAAAAATGAATGAAAACTGTAAATTGCATAAAGAAGCTGCATTTCACAATACTTTGAAATTCAGTAAAAGATCATAATAGATTTATTGCTCCGATATTCATCATTTTCAATAGGGTTCGAGTAATACTGATATAAAAACACTTAACAAGTATGGAAAGATTCAGTCGAAAGTTGTGAAATCTTTTAAACAAGTGGAAATTGTTGATTTTGTCAAATGTAATAGAAAAAAATTCTGGACTTATTGTCCCGATGTTTCTCATTTTTAATGAGGTAAAAATGCTCATTGATATGAAGACACTGTAAGTTTGGAAAGAATCTGATGAAAAATGTTGACATAATCACCTAACCAAGCAGTTTTTCACTTTTGTTTTTAAATTCAAAGAGACATAATTCTGGACTTATGGTCCGATATTGCTCATATAGAGAGTTTGGGTTGGGTCCTCATTGATAAAAAAAACCTGTGCAAGTTTGGGAACAATCGGATGAAAATCTTGGACTTCGAACAACGATTTCAAAATTTCTCAAATTCTAAGGAATATAACTATGGACGTAATGGTCGGATAATGCTAAATGGCCCATACCACCCGGATAGTAATACGTGTCGCGCTTCGCGCTCTATATGTGGTTCTTAAAAAAACTCCGAGGAGTGCTTGACTCTAGGGAAACGGGTTGCTGGAACACAGCTCCTCCTTGATAAGCGGCTGCTTCCTTTATCGCAACTCATTGTTACAATCAATAATACGTGTCGCACTTCGCGCTCTATATGTGGTAGGGATAGTACTTAGGGCCTATGATAGACAACCATAAAAATACATGGATAATAGATGTGTTGTTTGCATTTATTTGTTAATATAAAAACACGTGTATTTTTTATAAGATATTTAAGTGATGTCAGAAATTTAAATTAACGTTGTCACCACGCGGCATCCATTAATTTTAATAAAAATGTCCAATTGTAGTAAAATGGATTTTAAAATGTCTACATAAAATAAAGCTTTATTATATTTATTAACCTGACTGAAAAAAATTGTCAGCCGCCGAACTGTTCCGTTCGTGCCGGATCCCGGGATTGAACAGGTGGCCTTGAGATGATTGTTGCGTAAACAACTTCAGTCTAACGCTCTCCTAACTGAGCTATTCCGGCTGACATCATTTATGTACTGCTATTTAGTGAAGTTGTGTATATCGATCGTTATTATATGTCTATTAATAAACTAATACATTGTACGTGTTCGTAGCACAACGCCTTCCAATAAACTTGCTTGCGCGATAGGTCGTCAAATATCGTACTACATTGATTCTCCACTAAATAAGCAAATTAGAAAAAAACACAAAATAAATATATTTTGACTATGTTTTGTTTTTATACAAAACCAGAAAGATTCGCGTATTTGACCAGTCCCTGTGATCTTTCCCCTGTGATCAGTTGTGGTTCAGTTATTAATTAAAACAATTTGCTTTGCATTATTGGCAATGAATGTTGTAATAAATGTAATAGGCACAAATGCAGTACTTATTTACAATAATTTACACAAAAAATCACCAAGATATTCTTAAAACAAAAATATATACATTGATCCGTAAAATAACTTCTCTCATAAGCGAAAAAAAATGCATTACATACTAGTCGCCGCTCTCCAGAGTGACGCCAAAAAATAAGAGATTGCCAAGCAATAGGTCCCCTACCGATGAAACTCCACCATTGTCAGGATTTTGTAATTTTAATGCTCCCCGAAATAAAATTTCGGCGGAGCATATAGTTGCCAGTTCGTCCTTCCTTACTTCCTTCCGTCACACTTTTGCTACCGTTTCTCATAGCACCTTCAATTCTTTACCGATCTCTTTTATATGTGGCATGTATGTACCTTGCATTGACCTCTACCTTTTGATGAGGATTGAGGTCACTGGGGTCAAGGTCACCGAGGCTAATAATAGATTTTTCCGTCACACTTTTGTTACAAATTCTCATAGCACCTTTATTTCTTTACTGATCTCTTTATATTTTGCATGAAGGTACCTTGCATGGACTTCTACCTTTCGATGAGGTCACTGGGGTCAAGGTCAAGGTCACCGAGGCTTATAATAGAATTTTCCGTCACAGTTTAGTTACAGTTTCTCATAGCACCTTCAATTCTTTACCGATCTCTTTCATATTTGGCATGTAGGTACCTTGCATGGACCTTTACCTTTAGATGAGGTTTGAGGTCACTGGGTTTTAGGTCAAGGTCACCAAGGCTAATAATAGATTCCGTCACACTTTTGTTACAGTTTATCATAGCAACTTCAATTCTTTAGCGATCTCTTTCATATTTGGCATGTACGTACCTTGCATGGACCTCTACCTTTTGATGAGGTTTGAGGTCACTGGGGCCAAGGTCACCGAGGCTAATAATAGATTTTTACGTCACACTTTTGTTATAGTTTCTCATAGCACCTTCAATTCTTTACCGATCTCTTTCATATTTGGCATGTACGTACTTTGCATGGACCTCTACCTTTTGATGACGTTTGAGGTCACTGGGGTCAAGGTCACCGAGGCTAATAATAGATTTTTCCGTCACACTTTTGTTATAGCTTCTCATAGCACCTTCAATACTTTACCGATCTCTTTCATATTTGGCATGTACGTACCTTGCATGGACCTCTACCTTTTGATGACGTTTGAGGTCACTGGGGTCAATGTCAAGGTCACCGAGGCTAATAATAGATTTTTCCGTCACACTTTTGTTACAGTTTCTCATAGCACATCCAATACTTTTCCGATCTCTTTCATATTTGGCATGTAGGCACCTTGCATGGACTTCTACCTTTTGATGAGGTTTGAGGTCACTGGGGTCAAAGTCACCGAGGCTAATAATAGATTTTTTAGGTGGTTATTAACACATAGATTGACAAAGCGCATCATCGGGGAGCAACCATCAGTTTCACTGATATTCTTGTTTTATATATTTGTTGCCATAGCAACCAGAATTATTGACGTAGGAACAAAATGAAATGACGTAAATAATCTCCATATTGCCATCTATCCATGTTTCAAGTTTCATGAAACAAGAGGGCCTGAAAGGCCCAAAGTCGCTCACCTGATATTCAAAGGAACTGACCTGTTCTGTGCAGCCCAAGATGTCATTAGAACAATATGTTCTTACCAACTTTCATGACTAGTGAACACCCTGGTAGCCACGTTTTTCAACAGACCAGAACCATTTTCATACACATCCAAGATATCATTTAAACAAATATACTGACAAAGTTTCATGAAGATTCATAAGTCCATATAAGGAAAAATGCCCCGCCCACTGTCGGCCATGTTTTTCAAGCAACTGGAACCACTTTTGAACTTGTCCAAAATATCATTGGGACAAATCTTCTGACAAAGGTTTATGATGATCGTACAATAAATATGGCTTCTAGAGTGTTAACAAGGTTTAACTATAGCTATATAAGGAAAATGCCACGCCCCCTTGGCGGCCATGTTTTTCCACCAACCGGAACCATTTTCGAACTAATCCAAGATATCATTGGGACAAATCATCTGACCAAGTTTCATTATGATCGGACAATAAATGTGGCCTCTAGAGTGTTAACAAGGTTTTACTAAAGCATGATATATCCATATTAGGAAAAATGTCCCGCCCCCTAGTGGCCATGTTTTTTAAGCAACCGAAACCATTTTCGAACTCATCCAAGATATCATTAGGACAAATCTTCTGACCAAGTTTCATGAAGATCGGAAAATAAATGTGGCCTCTAGAGTGTTAACAAGATTTTACTATAGCCATATATAGCCACATAAGGAAAAATGCCCCGCCCCTTGGCAGCCATGTTTTTCAAGCAAACGTAACTATTTTCGAACTCATTCAAGATATCATTGAGACAAATCTTCTGACCAAATTTCATGAAGATTGGACAATAAATGTGGCCTCTAGAGTGTTCACAAGGTTTTACTATAGCCATATAAGGAAAAATGCCCCGCCCCTTGGCAGCCATGTTTTTCAAGCAAACGTAACCATTTTCGAACTCATCCAAGATATAATTGAGACCAATCTTCCGACCAAATTTCATGAAGATTGGACAATAAATGTTGCCTCTAGAGTGTTAGCAAGGTTTTACTATAGCCATATAAGGAAAACTGCCCCGCCCCCTGGCGGCCATGTTTTTTCACCAATCTGGACCATTTTCGAACTCGTCCGAGATATCAATAAAACCGGTGTTTTGACCAAGTCTCATGATGATTGGGCAAAAATTGTGACTTCTAGAGTGTTCACAAGGTTTCTCTATAGCCATAGAAGGGATACTGCCCCGCCCCCTGGTGGCCATGTTTTTCAACGGACAGGAACCATTTTTGAACTCAACCAACATATCATTTAGACAAACATTTTGACAAAGTTACATGAAGATTGGGCATCAAATGTGACTTCTACAGTGTTCACAAAGTTTTTCTTTTTTTTGACATAGTGACCTAGTTTTTGACCCAGCCTGACCCAGTTTCGAATTCAGTCGAGGTATCAATGGGACAAATGTTCTGACCAAATTTCATGAAGATCAGACAATAAATGTGGCCTCTAGAGTGTTCACAAGGCAAAATGTTGACGACGCACGACGGACGACGCACGACGGACAAAAAGCGATCACAAAAGCTCACTATGAGCACGTTGTGCTCAGGTGAGCTAAAAATATGAAGAACTTTTTAAGTTATCGCAGGATCCAGAAAAGTGTGACGGACAGATTGACTGACTGACTGACACACAGAGCGCAAACCATAAGTCCCCCCCCCCCCCGGTTTCACCGGCATGGGACAATAAATTACATAGCTCATTAATCATTCCCGTAGAGGGGTAATACTTTTTATCTGCACCACCAATTGTTGATATAGGAGGAATTGCGGATATTGCAGACAATACAAGAGCCATTCTAAAACAAATCAAGTTCGTATTGATGTTAATATTACATATGATTGTTTCCTATTCCAAAAAGTTATCTTCTCATTTTGAAACACGAAAAATACTCCTTGCAATGATATACTGTCAATATTTCTTTAAGCAAACAAAAATGTTAATAAATATGACATCTAGTATTAATCAAAACCCATATGTGCTGTAACGTTTCGGATCTAACGAGGACCGTTAAGCATAGGCCTCTTATTGTTCGTTATTGCAAAAAGAACTTGCGGAAATGACACCGTCCTTGCAAAAGCTTCGTTAACCCTTTCAGTGCGGGAACCGAATTTTAAAGGCCTTTGCAAACAGTTTGGATCCAGAGGAGACGCTACAGAACGTGGCGTCTCATCAGGATCCAAACTGTTTGCCATTCTGATAGTATTCTTTGAAAAAAAATCGAAGAAAATGCTAATTTTAGAAATTCAGCAGACGACACTTTTGCACACGACAAATTTCCCAGCATGCAAAGGGTTAATGTCGACTTCGAGATTTGAGATGGGTGTGAACAGGTCTGTAAGAGTTCGTGTTGTTTAGCTTAGCCTTGGCCGGGCAGTCAGTTGAGGTTGGCCTTGTAGAATTAGGCGGATTTTCTTGAATAACAAGTGTCCCCAATCAATCAACGTCACAATGACAGCGGTAGATTTGTGATAGGAATCAGCTTCAATCGACCAGATGTCGCCATGTTAAACTAAATGTATGAAAATGATACATTAAATGATGTTTAGTCATCGAACTTTGCTCAATTAAAAAAAAATCTTATTGATTTATAACATTATACAAACTTCAACGTATCGTCCAAACCTTAACAACGCTAGGATTGCTAAACAGAAGCGCGTCAATTGACATTAATAGCAATAGATTAATTTAAGGACCACTTCACAGATTAAATGGATTGGAAAATTAGGAAATATAATATAAAAGACGAGACAAATCATACAAAGCGGTACATCACAGATTGCGAGGTCAGGCTTATTGAAGCCAATCGCATTGTTAATAGGTAGCTATCCGATATCTCCGGGCACTAAAATCTGTACGTGTATAGTATAGTCCGCTTGTTTTCGATAAAGCTATCGTCTTCATAAGGAGTTAATGCAATTTTTATTCACTACCCTTGTTATTTAAATAAAATATTGGTTTGTTATAATATTTACACTATCCATTGACAATAATATTACATCGAAACGGGTAAAAAAAAATAAGTTAACACAATAAAGAAATAAAATTTCCCACAAATATATTGTAACATAATGTACATTATTGTACATTGTAATATTATTATATCCATTCATATGTCCAGTAACATAATGTACATTATTGTACAGCATAAACATACTTTTTTGGCTATAGTTATTACAAAAGTTTTTCCGTCTATATGCTTTTATGGCTTAACATCGATTCGTTGCCTCGTGATTTGAATAATATCGTTGAAATTATGCATCCATATTGTCAAGTTTACTTTTAACATAATATGGGAAATTGCAATCTCTTTCACAGCCTACAGAAAATAAATCGGTAATATAAGTGTTTTAGAATTGTATTCATGCTCTAAACAATTCGCAACATCTAAAAGATTTCAGGCTCGTAATGCACACATGAAAGTAATTGCTAAACAGGTAGCTCTTAGTTGCGATTTAGATTTACGTCATTCGCCAGCTGTTAAAAAGCATCGTGATAATAAAAAGAAATTTCCTTGTACCTGCCCCTTAAGCAACAATGGCATTGAGTGCGTATGATTCACTTACGTTGTAGCAATCCTACAACCATCAAATATGGAGACAGATTCAACTTTTTGTAACGTTACATTAGTAAGAGATGATAGTGTAATTATATTTTAGTACATGCACCTGAATGAACTTTATGATAATATTTAACATACTTTATATCCCACAATTCAAGATCCACGTACAATATTTTTTCCAGAGAGAGCACGAGTCGAGCAGGGTGAATGGACCAGCCTAATGCTATTTTAAGTGGAAAATGGCTTTTGCGTAAATAACTACGCGAACATGCGTCATTCAACGGCGATTTTTCTTCCCCAATTAGGAAGTTAGCGCGAAAAACCCTGAAATAGGGAACATTTGCGTCGTGAAATCTCTTAATTGGGAATTATGTTTTTTTTTAATTACTTGGTATCAATAGCACAAATCTACTCAAATAGTGATTTACATTCATTTTGGCTTGAAATTTTCAGTGACAGTGCTCATTTTACTTGTTAACTTGCAGATAATGCACTTTTGAAAAAATGGAAGAAATTTTCCTTCCTCTTGAAATTTTTCCAGACGGCAATTGGGACTTTTGTTGTTTTTCTACAATTGGGAAAGTACCTTTTACGGATACTTTATAAAGAAGCAAACCAATCAGTGTTCAAACATATTTGTCAACGTATTTACGAATAGGCTCGATAACCTATTAACCCATTTATGCCTAGCGTCTAGAAAAAAAAGCCTTGGCAAAAAGCGTAGACACTGATGAGACGCCGCAAGATGCGGCCTCTCATCAGGGTGTGCGCTGTTTGCTTAATGGAATTTCTGTAAGAAATATTCTAAATATAGAAATTATAATACTCGACATCCCTTATTTCGTAAATAAATTGATCCAATTTAGAAGGATGGGAGAGTCCACTAGGCATAAATGGGTTAATGTAACCTCACACACGCGTTTGAAGTGTATTAAACATTCAAGTGCGTAAATGGTGTTTTTCCAAACCCACTTATGGACTGCTCTTTAACACAATTCTTTTCCGTTTGAAATATTGAGATGCTTGTAAACCCAGGGGGAAACGGGGCAAGTGATTCAGGCTGCTACCCAAGCAACTCTAGATTGTCACCGTAGAAAAGAGGACAAGTGTTGAACCGCGAAATAAGTATGGATGTTGAGAGGTGCTAAGCCTTTTTAAGTTTACCTGTGTATTTAAGCGTGGAATATTAGTTACGAAGGCCTACGCTATTGAAGTTTGAGATAACCACTGGCCTGTGAAATGGCATAGGTGGAAATGATATAACACAGACGGATAGTGAATAAGAAATGAAAAATGTATAAAGCGAAATAAATGTGGTAAGACTATCCCGTTATGTAGGTTAGTTATACATGGAAATCAACTATTCAGTGTTTAAAACGAAAGGGTTTTAAAGTAAAGAAGAATGTAAATATTTAACATTAAAACATTGTTTATAAAAATATATTTGAAAACACAGTCTGGCGAAAATTTGTTACACATGAGCGGCTCGATTGAAAAGGTAATAAAAACTAAAACTGTTCTTTGCATAAAAAAGGTCACCAATAAATGTTAAATGTTTCATTGTGAACAAATATAACATAATATCAGTAACATTGCGCAAAATGGTCGTAACTTGATATTCAAATTTAAACACCACATTACACATGTCAAGGTGAAACTTTATGTTGTCTATCTCAAATTGTTACGGTAACTACGACCTTTCTCGCTAATATACTAGAGATATCACATCCGAGCTTTCAATCAAAAAGTCGGATTCCTTCAGTCATAAGGTCATCCATCTGAATGAAGTGACTGTAAAAGGTAAATAATGCTCAACCGTTTAAAGCATAAAACAACATTAATCTGTCTATGTAAAATTGTTGCGCAATCCATTTATCAAGTCAGTTACAAAGATTTCGAGCCGTAGAAAATCATATTTTAAGTGTACCTGTAGTTTAAGAATAAACAAACAGCGAACAAGGGCTGACATTGGAAACCAGGCGGGTTGAGTGAACAAAAGAACCCATATCAGGTTAAGATTGTGAAGAGAATGAACGCGTTTTAAAAGCTTATTTATATACCAACTCAAGTGTATTCAAAACAACAAGATAGCCTTTTAACAAACAAATAAATCGTCTTTGAGCATGTTCAAAGACATTAAGTCTTGTCATTTCTCATTGCCAAACGTGTATATGTGCTCGCAGTTTTCAAGTCCACGATCATTTTTAGTTGTTAGCGGTAGCGAGCAACTAATGTAGAGGCAGTTTTGCAAGTCAGTCTGCTGTTAGAAACGCTGGGAACGATAACCACTGCCTGTTTATACTTCAACACTGGTAGTGGTCAAGTATAAACAGGCAGTGGCTATCGTTCATAGCGTTGCTAAGATACAGGCTGTCTGCAGTGTACTAGTGCTGCAGACTGCAGACAGCCTGTATGTAATCAATTTTGTTTAAGAGCTTGTGCGATGATATTGGCCAATCTAGTGTTTATAACAGCTTGTGCGACGACATTGGCCAGTTTATCATTGAAATCTGTACATATTGACGTAGGTCCATACATTTTACAGTCTCTCATAACTCTATTAGAGTGGTTTTATACATGAACTTGTTTAATTTACTACATGTTTTATATACCATGAATGTATACAAGTGAGACTCAAACAAACTTTCTGTCTGTCTGTCTGTCTGTCTGTCTGTCTATTGGCTGCTTTCAGGGAAAACGGGGCTTAATGTATGTCAAATAAGATTAGCATGTGAACACTGATTAGCCTATGTGATGCACACAAGCTAATCAAGGACGACACTTTCTGATTTTATGGTGTTTTTCGTTTAAAGAGAGTCTCTGGTACTGGGATGACAGTTAATGAACAACGAACTGTGTAAAAAAGCGACATACTGTTGTTATTTTGTCTAAGTTATCTCTATAACATAAATATGAGGATAAACAGTGCACACACATCTCGACCTGTTCTTTAAGACATACTCTTTATAAATTTGAATGGGTTGTGTATATTTTAAACTTGCGATATAAAAAGCTATAACATAATTTTGAAAACTGAGTTGCGTCGATGATTTCAGCGCTTTGATAAATAACCTGTTAATTCGCTCAGTTATTTCACCTCGCTACGCCTCTCCTATCCTAACATAAACCCAGTGGGGGTGCACTGTTTCAAAATGCACAATTAAAAGCATTTCAATATGTTTTATTGCTTCTGTTTGCAATTATACATCATGTCTGTAATCAGGGTGCAGGATCAACGGGGTTCACAGCGGTTTACACACGGACTGAACGGAACGTTAACACGTCGTTAATAACTTTATTTTTGCGAATATCTCAAGTTTTTGAAATACATTTACAAAAATCTTCAGCGCGTTGAGGCAGTTTTTCTTGCAATTTGCACCGATATCTTAAGATTTAAGAATAAATCATCGAAAACGTCTGAAATCGGTTTAAAAATGTCACGTTGCGTGCGGCATAACCGTGTACATGATTGCGTTACACATCGAATTTATGGCAAAGAACACAGGCTTATTAATAAAATAATTTTGATGTATTTCTAATCGCCATAGGCAGCATAAAAAATTGTTTATGCACTAGTTAAATTTCTTAAGAAAAATTGTTTTTAAAAGTTATTTGGAAAAAAAAGCACCGCATACCGGAGTGTTTACATGCATTACCGTTCAATTGAGAACCCCACAAAGTTACGTGATCCTGCACCGTGTAATATATCGAGTTAAAATAAAAATATGGTTTAACGTCCCATACGTTTCTCCTTCCTATGCGTGTTTCAAGTATATAATATGATTAATACAGCTACCTAAAAACCCTACAGAAGAAATGTAAGCAATATGCACATGTACTTGTTAATATGAATCACGTTTTAAGTTTATTTGCTAGAAAAACCACTTGTCGATTTTAACCACGCACACCAAAGTTTCAGCAGCTAGTGTCTTAAGTCAGCTAGCTAACAATGTGAGTCGTGTTCTGAGAAAACTGGACATAATGCATGTGCGTAAAGTGTCGTCCCAGATTAGCCTGTGCAGTTCGCACAGGCTAATCACGGACGACACTTTTCGCCTAAATTGGATTTTTGCTAAGAAGAGACTTCATTTAAACGAAAAATGTCATAAAAGCGGAAAGTGTCGTCCCTGATTAGCCTGTGCGGACTGCACTTTACGCACATGCATTATGCCCAGTTTTCCCAGAACGCGACTCATTTACAAGTTAACGTGTTTAATTGGATGGTAGGGGAATATTACTTAACAGTTTTCCTTGAGTGTCTTCCATGTTACGTTGTAAATTGTATGTGAAGTGTGTACGTTTCACTGGCACTACGTTATGAAGTTGTTTCGATTTGTAAACATTGAATCTTCTTTAGAGAAAGTCCTTTCAAAATGAAGAAACCTATGTTGTTCTCTGCTGCTTTCTGTTCTATGACATTCTCAAGAATTCGTTAAGTTAATACATATCCGGATGTAACGATTGCAAGGCCTTTCAAAAGCTGTGGAAAAATGCGGGTTAGAAAACAGATTACATGTATTGAAAAAATATTGAAACCAGCGCCCTATTCCGCTTTTAGGGAAACGTAAAACGATGCCGAGAGATGAATATTTATTAGAATAATGAAAAATGTTTGAAAGCTGATGTGAACGATTGGTGTATAAACGGACTTTCTTAAATGTGTAACCAATCTCTCCTTTTCCAATAAAACTAAAACGTATGCGTATAGAGTCGCAAATAGGTGTAACTACCAACACAATCATAAAATCTATCTTAAACACTCAAATCTAAATAAATCAATCATCTGCTAAAGCATATACGGTCAAATTGCGTCGCTTATGTAATTTAATTTACGACTAATCAACTATAAAAACGACAATATAATTACACTTTTTATGGTATTTACGTCATTAAAGATTTAATTTCACATAAATTTAAGCCATCAAAATAATGAAATCTTAAAAAAGATAAGCTACTTATTGTTCTAGAAGACGAAGCAGAATTCACCTAATGTCATAATACGAATGACACCGAATTAACATTCTGACTCATTGTCTGTTTGCAGACGCAACCAAGACCAAGTATGGGGAGGCCGTCCGGAAGTTGCTTGAGGAGAACGGGTACAAGGGGGGAGCCAGCGGAGTCCTTGTCGGCAACCGGCTAGCCTTCGTCGAAGGCTTCATCGAGGACCATGCCCTAGGGGTCACGGGTCACTTCAAGCATGCTCGCAAGGCACTCCCGGCGTCGGGTATCTCCAAGATTCTCACGGCGCTGACAGTACTGAATTTAATCGAGGAAGGAAAACTGAGTGGGAACAACATGGTTTTTGCTGCGGATGGCGTACTAGCGGACCTTGTTGAGAAAAGGGATAATGTAAAAGACAAGCGGATGTTTGATATCACCGTAGACGATCTGCTAAGACACGCGGGAGGCTGGGACGCCGATATCTCGAAGATCGCAGATCCGGTCTTCAATGATTACCTCGCTGATGGGAACCACCACCTGATCAACATAGCAAAGGAACTGAAACTGAAAACCCAGCTGACACCAAATGACATCATCAAGTTTATGTTGACGCAGCCACTAGATTTTGAGCCTGGAACCAAATCCATCACATCAAACTTCGGTTATATGGTACTGGGTCGGGTGATTGAAAAGGTCACCAAGGAACATTACGAAAGCGCTGTAAAAGACGATGTTCTTGTCAACTGTGGCATGTGGCACACAACACTCGGCTCGCACGAGAAAGTGGACATTGGGAAGGAACGAAAAGCGGGAGAGATTCTTGCCGAACTTCGTGATAAGTACCAGGTAATTGGTGAATACTACGCACACGTTACACCGCACATAGTGGACGCAAGTCTTGGATGGTTTACGAACGCGTTTGACGTCATGCGACTCGCTCAGTGCATAGACGGCAGCGCCGAGTACCGATTACTCAACGACACCACAATGGAGCTGGCGCTGCGACCACCACGAAAGGCGCGCGACAGCGAAACCACGTGGCAAGGTGCCGGCTTCATGGTTCACAAGGACGGCGCAATCTGGGTCGGCGAGGAGACGCATGCACCGGACGTAGTCTTCGTGCACAAGAACCTGAAACGGTACCAACAGAAGAGCGCGTATACTGGCACTGAGAACGACCCCGTTGCCTGGACAATACTTTTTGAAGGCAAGCCAACAATCAACGCTCCGCTCAAGCAGCTAACAAAAGTCATGGTGGAGGCGGAAGCCCACTGGCCCACCGTCAATTCGTTCGTGGACGACCTACATGATAAGCTTCTAACGCTTGGGACCAGCACTAAACTCATCAAACTGAAAGTAGAAGAGCACCGCGCGAACCAATTCCTTATTGCTCTGAAGCGAGCGCAGTTTAACGTCATCTGGATCAACGCCTACACGAATGACGACAGCACATTTATCACCGTGATCGCGGAACAGGACCCAAAGGCAAGTCGAGAATGTGTAGCCTTGGCTGGTCTGCCTCTGAACAAGCTCGTGGAGCGAAAAATGGAATTGCAAGAAGAGGGATACAACATTACCTTCATTCAGAATTACAAGAGTTTCTCGCACAAAGATAAATTCGTTTTCATCGGCGTGTTCCACAAGGGAGCGTTCCGCAACGACAGTCACATTCTTTACGGTATCCAGCACTTCGACCGTCCCTACCAGACGTTGTTACAGCTGTATGAGGAGAAGGGCTACAAACCACTAGTACAGTCTCTCGAGTACAATCGGGACGACGCGCTGTTAACATTCATTCTGGAGGCCGATGACGGTGACGAGAAGAATCAACAGGAGATCTACTCGTCCGAAATAGACCTGGACGAGTCCAAGCTGGATAGGTACGTCCGAAAGTACGCGCGCCAGCAGCGCCGCCTGATCTACCTTGACGCCTCGAACCACCGGGGCAAGCCGAAGTTCTCCGCACTGTTCAAAAAGACCCAGATGTCGAAGTGGCTGTTCTCGCTTGGTCTCACGCCGGAGGAGATTCTGATGACGGTCGAGGCGAAGCAGAGCGAGGGTTACCTCCCCTCCATCATCGTGGGCTACAGTCAGAACCAGAAGGACGAGCCCAAGTTTGCAATTTACCTGGAAAAACCGGGAGATTCGAAGAAATTCTTTTAATGTGAACTGATTAATATAGACAAATGACTCTTGTTACATTTAAATGTATACTTTACATTGCGTAAGCGACATTTGTCATGCGACGTCAGAAGAAGAACAACAATAGGTTACTTCGCGGTTAAGTACGTGTATGCAATTATTCGCGCAAGAAGGTATTGCAGACAATATGGCAATTACTTAAAAATATATATATTCAAACAATTGGGCCATCGACATTTAAGCTTTGTAGCTTTGCCAAATTATACAAGGCATGAAATCAAAACGCGCGCATATCGTTGTATTAAATACATTAACGATAGTATCCTTGGTGTTGGCCTCATTTTTTGTGTGATACAACAACGGGACCTAGTTTCGCACGCTTTGGTGCACACCCATCATAAAACTGAAATGTGAACCTTTTATTCATGCGTAATGGAATTTAAATATGTTAAACGAATGTTACACTCAATTAGCTTCTAGGGCGCAAACAGGACATTATTTGTTCACCCGAATACAAAATTTAAATAAAGTAGACGTGCTAAAATAACATTTTGTTCTCCCTTGAAAAATCTGCCTCTTTGTGTTTTGGTTGTTTAAAATTAGAGAATGTAAGAATGTATTATTTATTTAAATGTAAACACTTAAATAAAACATTGTTGACGCCGTCCCATTTATGCCTAGTGGACTCTCTCATCCTTCTAAATTGAATCAATTTATTTCCAAAATTAGGGATGTCTAGTATATTTATTTCTATATTTAGAATATTTCTTATAGAAATTCCTTTAAGCAAACAGCACAGACCCTGATGAGACGCCGTACTATGCGGCGTCTCATCTGGGTCTACGCTGTTTGCCAAGGCCTTTTTTCTAGACGCTAGGCATAAATGGGCTAATAAAGCACTTGTATTTGATAATGATGATTATCAATTCAATAATGCCTTACGTGGTTAATTATGAGTTGTCAAGTAGCCACGATTGTAATTGAATAAATACACTAATATTACATTTATAATACAACGCTGTATATCATTTCCATTTAATCATATGTGAATAGAATTCAAGTTTGTACATTTTAGAACGCAACCATTTGTTATATGAGAACGCTGAATTTAAAATAAGGCTGGAAGACAAAATGTTACGTCGCCTCGAGTGACCGATACGTTGCTGGTTGTTGTTTTTGCATTTGATAAATTGTGAATTATGCATGATTATAATATAGTACATGTATCCACTTGACGAGTGCCTCGTGGATTTAAGCACCAACAACAAAATTAATACACAAGTTGAGATATTTGAAACAGTTCTCGAGGATTTATATACAGTTGAAAATTCTACTTTAATCAAGTGTTGTATAAATTACATTTTATATATACAATTATATTTTTCGTTATACTGACATCCGTGGACAAATTGTTGAAAATGCACCCGTTTACGGGTGTTATATTTTACAAATCGGGACTTACATTTATGTAACTAGCCTCTTTAAAACACGAAATGCCCAATTTTTTTTCAAAGTCAATGTTTCCCGTACAATAACTTTTTCTACGATCATGATTCTTGTTTGTTCCATACAGGTTTCTTTTACATTTGGCGTTCTCTGATATAATCCCTTCGTTCATATAGTGACGTAATTGAATGACTAGTACTTAGTTATTTACTTAGTTCGCTTCGCCCATTTTGGAGCAGTGGTTATCCACCACTTTACGCATTATGATCGGTCCTGGGCCCTTGTCGGAGTTTTAAAAAAAATGTTGGGAATGGGGCCTGGTCCTTCAGGATTTGGAGAAATTCGGTAATTAGTGCTGTTGTTTTTGTTTCTTACCAATACTTTAAAATTGATAATACAAGTGATTTCAATAATTTACTTTGGGTGAAATTGTAAAGCTTGCTAGGAAATGGACTCCTTGTTGAGAATCATATATACAAAATAAGGTCCCGTTTGGGCAAAATACATATATTTCCATCGGGAATGGGTCCCCCTAGCGGATCAAAATTTTAACCAAAAAAAAACTGATTGCTTTGGCCCGATTCCAGGACAGGTTGATGGTCTTATGTTTAGGGTAATGTGTAAATATTTTACTTATTTAGTTTACTTACAAAGTTTATATTTGTTACTATTTAAATCTAATGTTGTAAGTACATTTTAATATTGTATACAATAAACCTTTTGAAACAAATATGCTTAATGCTACTTCTTGTGTTATGCCCTGCATGAAGTTGTTATGTTGGCAAGTTTTTTACTTAAGTTCCCTCACAGACATTACCATTATGGTATATGGTTTATTTACGTTTGATTGGTCATTGTCGTTTCGGGTACTACTTAAATGTACCCCGGGTACTCTTAATTATACTTAAATGTACGGCGGGTACGGAAAACATACTAAAACGTACCCGGGATTTCAAACGCTAAATTGTTCGTTGTGGACTTTTTTCAAATTAATTATGTTCACAATTATGTCAATATTTTGTAAAATGACCTCAATATTATCCAAAACTTTTACTCAAAAAAGAATGTATAGGCAGGTTTTTATTCAAAAGGAACTTCGTTTCGTATTCCGTTGCGTGTTTCAAGACATCATATTTTGGGCGGGAATAAAACTCGGTTTAGTCTAAATTTGCCGGTTGCGTTTTAGTATATTTTCCGTACCTGGGGTACATACAAGTATACTCAATAGTACCAATTGTACATTTAAGTAGTACCCTAGCCGACAATGACCAATCGAGCTTAATTTACATCTGCCTCGCTTTGGGCAAACAGGGCTTCATTAAGTCCCATTTTCCCAGCGTGAGACTCATATCTAATACTGTAAAATAGCTTTAAGTTGATTCTGAGCTTGGATCTTGTAATATCAAAGTCGTCATAACAAACCAAATGAAGATGCTCGATTCAAATATGTGAGGTTTTAAGCAGCTTTTTCGTTGAGTATAATTATATTTATTTTATTTTTTATCTGAAAACCATACACAAAGATCAAATTATGCATACATTTTTACTGGTTTATATTCAATTAGAAAGAAAGATCCGGCAGCAATTATGACAGTTGTATACGATACCCTACCCAATAGACGAGGTAACCACTTCATTTTGAATGGTCACTACCCGGTAGTCTAAATTATCATCAACAAGCAATTGTATTCTTAGAAATATATGAAGGATTATGCAATGCTTGCTTTCAAAACAAGAAGTGAGCCGAACACCTTAGGTTACACACCAACTAAGAACAACGTGCAGTTTTGCGAATTGTTTGGAGAAAATAGCAACATTCAATCAACAATTCAAGTCAGCATATATATATTCGACAGGAATATTAACGCTATAAAATACTGATAATTAATTTATTTACACAATTATTTGCTTAAGGAGCCGTTGCCAAAATACAATCTTAGTACTCAGGGTTTTAAGTAGTTTTGTTCCTGCGTACAAAAACAGATACATGCTAAACCGCAAGCACGTGCATGCGTACCATGGGTGAAAGGCATGTTTGTATCTCATACGTTGAAAGATATTCACACATTTTCATCTGACAGGACCACCAAGTTACGAACGCGCAGCTCTTCATTTCTCAAAATTAACTCTTTCAGTGCGGGAACCGAATTTTGAAGGCCTTTGCAAACAGTTTGGATCCAGATGAGACGCGAATAATCGAAGAAAATGCTAATTTAAGAAATTCAGCAGACGACATTTTAGCAGACGACAAACTTCTCAGCATGCAAAGGGTTAATACCCGACAGTGAATCGTGATATTAAGTGTCTGTATTTACATTTTCTTTACATTATCCAAAGATACCCCTAATTATAGTCATACTTTACATTCGTTTTTACCTGCAATGTATTTCCTAATCCGTTTCAGAAATGGCGAGTCATATTGGCATTCAAAAAAATCAGTTAATTTTAGTAAACGTAACATTGAGCATCACCGTCTAACTAGTTGAGTCACTTAACTGATTTTACTTATTTTGTATTACTAATTATATTATTTTCACGGTACAAATTTCTATAAAACATTCAAACGGACAATATTTAACACCACACGTTGTATACGGTTTATCTACGATTTGACCAGGGTCCTTATTCATCACAATATACATAACTTAAAGAACGAGTTGATTTGCTAACTCTTTGCAAATATCTCGTTCATGCGCAGTGCGTGAGATTGTTTATTTATGGTCGTACATAAAAATCCGCGCATTAATGCATTATTTATTCAGCTATAAATGATACACTATTTTAATACGGACACTATTTTTTTTCTGTAAAAAAATAATTGCGAATGAAACTTAATTATTGCTAATGTTTCGTCTCCCCTGTGCGTATGTATTGACATTCCATTTAAAACGATTTAAACAAGAGCACCGCGCATGGCGGGTGCCAACGCTCGGCTGCAGGTGAAGTTTTGAATAAATGAACGCTTGTCAGAAGAAAATATTTATTTAAAAACAAATAAAGGTCACAGTGACCTTGACCGTTGGCCTAGTGACCCCTAAATGGGTGTGGCGTGTAGAACTCATTAAGGTGCAGCTACATATGAAGTTTCAAAGTTGTGGGTGGAAGCACTTTGATTTTAGAGCCAATGTTAAGGTTTTAGCACGACGCGGATGGTCGACGACGCGACGAGCTGGCTATGACAATACCTTGGGTTTTCTCCGAAAAAAAACAGCCGAGCTAAAAATACCGAAATAAACAACTCCGCGGCACAAGTAAAACACAAAACTTACCTGCGGAGAAGTTAAAGGCTCAATAAGACAAGCGGTGGTTAAGTAATCAATCGACAGGTAAATGCACCTCTTCGACCCATTGAAATCAATCTTGAAATTTTAATGTTGTTTAAGTGCGTTCAGACATCCCTATCTTCCTAATTACTCTGTAATTGAAAACCCGTTGTTTTTATCTTGTTCAAGTACCTGCGGAAATTAACACGCGTCACAAATACTGGGATGTATGTATAGTTTATGAAAAAAACTTTTGCAACGTATGATTACAGATAACATGCATTTTAGACACACTACTTCGTATCGACAGACAACAAAATGTACATACACAATGTTACTAAGGCAGGGCCCTCAATCTATTAAATCTGTCGCCGAAATTCGGCGGCAGTCCCCCACTTGGAAAGTATACTTTTTCCCCTTTTGGGGGAAAAAATTCCCCCTAAAAAAATATTTTTTTTAATAGAAAGATGTGTCTCAAGATTATTATATCTCAATTCTATTTCAATTTAATTTTGCAAACATACTAAATTATGAAAAATGCAATAAATATAGTGCAAACGTGTACAAATGTAATAATGAGAGAGTAAGTAAAAAAAAAATCCCCCAAAAAGGGAAACGCCGCGAAAATTCCCGCTCCTAAGGGCTGTGGACCCCTTCCCCCAAAGTAGTGTGAGGGCGCTGTAAAGTATACGGTATAGTTTTTTTAAGAAAGAACACCAATCATCTAAAAAAAACCTTAAAATAAGTATGTCTAGAATAATCACACGAGTTTAGATATAAATATAAATATATACCAAATAATACATACACAGCCAGCGCCAAGAAAGAAAGAAACAACCAGCCTCAGTTACTGTGATGAGTAATATAATACCCGTTTATCGTGCCAAATATCAGGTTTAAAAGCTAAACGTTGAACGAATTATGATAACAACTTCTAAGTTTTTTTAAAGAAACTAATAAAACGTTAATCAACATGAATTTAATGAAGAAACATGTTGATACAGATACATTTCAGTTGTACATGAAAAGTATATACGTGGCGCTGAAATCAATGCAAGGGAGCTAAGCAGTATGAAATAAAAAATTATTCGGGATCGATTACTTTATCTTTAAATGGGAAAATTCGTATGATTGCCTGGGCTTGATTGTGTTATTAGCCTATTCATGAATTGCGATGGGGCCTTACCCATTCTGTTTTGAGAAATGTATTATGTAAGCGTTATGTTTCTGAACGTTGTGAGTTGTGGTACTGGCCAGAAGTACTTAATTGCACTTGAATAACGGTATCCGAACACATTTATCCGAATATCTATTGCAATATTTACATATTTCAATAACCGAAATCGTGATACATGCAAACAATAAAAATGATCAAGAATACTGTACTTAACTTTAAGAACACATATATACTTTCATCTTCACAAAACACATCAACGGCAAATGTGATTACCTTTTCGACAGCCAGTTGTTTACATAAAACACGTGTTTCCGGTGGAAAATCCAAAAATAATCGGGGATAATAAGTAAAAAATGTATGTCAACATTTAATAGTTAATTACAATCAATATAACTTTCAATAATAGTCTTATAAAAAATCAAAACATATTTTAAAAAGAATTTCATAATAATCTCATACCGCTTGTCTTTACTTGTGTATGGTTTATCAACACCTCCCATCATTTTGGCGGATGCTTTGAAAACAAAAACAAAAGTAGTCAGTGAATGTTATTCCATCAAAATGTCATTGGATGCGTTAGAGAACTACTATGACTTAGATGACATTATTTCAACTAATGAAAAGATCCCTTGCAAAATTGAAATTCCCATATACAGACTCGGTAATTATAAATTAATGTTTGAATATCTCAGAATCACAACGATCTCTAAATCGGATACGTATTTTTCGGATATCATTTAATTGATAGTATTTTGCTGACAGTACTTTGCTGGCAGTTTGTAATATGAAAAGGTACTTTTCCCTGCTGTTAAAGCATACATCTAGGCAGTGGATGTTTGGATTGAACAGGTCCTCGTTTATATATCGTTGATTGTGATGTGTCAGGGGTTCCACTGGCCCCAAAAAAGTTGTCGCCACTTTTTCGCGGCGTGAATACTGTCGGTTATTCCACCTTATTAATAAGAACAATCATTTTAAGAAACCTTACTACATTAATGTCATTGACTATATTATCACTTTAAAAAGTACGTTATTTCATATAAAAAAAAACAATAAGTACCTTCATAAGTATTAATAAGCTTTATTTGTATATAAATAACATTTTTTTTTCAACTTGATAAACAACACAGATAATCAAAATAATATAATATAAATAATGTTAACATCAATGTATTAAACAGTATGCCGCATAAATGTTTCGAAATTATTTAAACATAAAATCACACCAATGTTCATCATTTGAAAGGGAATCAGAAAATAAAGCATCCCCCTCACTTCAAATTGTTTAACAGTTATATTTGGTCATTTGGACATGATATACATCAGCTTCTGTTGTTAGCAAGTTTTCTGTTAGTGGTGGATGATTTCCAGGTTCAATTAAATGACTGTTGTTCACGCATTTTTCCTGACAGAAAGGCCCAGATAATTGCCACAATCCTTTCTAGTTGCCTGAAATAACATAAAACATATTTTTACAAACTATCAACATCAAACCAACACATAAATGTCCCTATCTTTAAATGTCCGAATTTAACATATCCGAAATATAGTACATCGAGTGAATGTTTTATATTTAATTCAGAAATTGTTGTTATCTTAATCAATTTATATCCTTCCCAGAACATTACAATAATGAATCTATTAAACAGAATTGCTCACAAATACCTGTTGAAACAAGTTTTTATTTGCTGATGTGGAGTAAGTAGGATGCTTTTGCCAGCCCCATGGTTTTGATTTTAACAAAGAAATAGCGGCCCTAATAATCATTATAATTATTGATCGTCGTGACAGTTTTTCCCCGTGTTACTTAACTTATTGCTCAATATCATAAAGGGGCCGTTAATCCGATAATAACCCCCATAAAACTTGACAATAGCAGTAAAAACACCGTTTGTAACACTTACACGCTTCGGTGATTTCTAATGCACTCTGCACTGTAGGTCGCTTACATTGTCGCAATATTTACAACTGACAGACGCTGGCCGCTAATGCTCGGTCGCGTGCTTTCGACTCGCAGTACATTTTCGGATAGGATTTTACCGATCTTTTTTAATTCGCCACTTTTAAAAAATTGGAGCCACATTTAAAAATTTAGCGCCATTTGGCGCCAATGGCGATCGACAGCGGAACCCCTGTGTGTAACAGAAATTATTTCTTAATGCAGTAACTTAAGCCTTGGAGGAAAAGTGTAACAGGTGCAGAGCTCAAACCCTCGACTATTGGGTCACTAGGAGTAGCATGGCGCTGTTAAAACTGAGCTAACCTGGTGGCTTATCCACCTTCACTTTAATCTAGAACTTAGAAGTCAATATTGTTGAAAACATGCATTTTATACTTCTGTCAGACTCCATTAAAGTAAACCATGGAGGCAAACTCCTAGTGCTTGAACCAAAGACCTCCAAAACTTAAGCATTTTAGTTTAATCAAGTCAGCAAACCAGTTGGCATGCTCTTGCCCATGCACACTACAGTTCATTGTGGCATGGCATGAACTTGGTGAGTAAGTGTCTCAGGGCTCCCTGTAGCTCAAAATGTGCTGTAGCCAAATATGCCTTTTTATACGCCCGTATAAAATACGGGACGTATTATGTGAAACCCCTTGGCGGGCGGCGGGCGGGCGGCGGGCGGAAGGCATCACTTTGTCCGGACTCTAATTCAAATTGTATTCATCCGATCTTCACCAAACTTGGTCAGCAGTTGCATCTAGTTGATATCTAGGCCAAGTTCGAATATGGGTCATGCCGGGTCAAAAACTAGGTCATAGGGTCAATAAGTGCATTTTCAAAGGGGCCACTTTGTCCGGACTCTATTTCAAATTGTATTCATCCGATCTTCACCAAACTTGGTCAGCAGTTGCATCTAGTTGATATATAGGCCAAGTTCGAATATGGGTCATGCCGGGTCAAAAATTAGGTCATAGGGTCAATTAGTGCATTTTCAACGGCGCCACTTTGTCCGGACTCTAATTCAAATTGTATTCATCCGATCTTCACCAAACTTGGTCAGTAGTTGCATCTAGTTGATATCTAGGTCAAGTCCGAATATGGGTCATGCTGGGTTAAAAACTAGGTCACTGGGTCACTTAGTGCATTTCAAGGATTTAGCATGGTGTCCGCTCTCTAATTGAAGTATTTTTCATCCGATCTTCACCGAATTCGGTCAGAAGTTGTGTCTAAATGATATCTAGGTCAAGAACAAATATGTGTCTTGGCGGGTCAAAAAATAGGTCACAAGGTCACTTAATGAATTTCAAGCGTTTAGCATGGTGTCCGCTCTCTACTTGAAGTAGTTTTCATCTGATCTTCACTGAATTTGGTCAGAAGTTGAGTCTAAATGATATCTAGGTCAAGAACAAATATGGGTCTTGCTGGGTCAAAAACTAGGTCACTTAATGCATTTCAAGCATTTAGCATGGTGTCCGCTCTCTAATTGAAGTAGTTTTCATCCTGTCTTTACCAAATTTGGTCAGAAGTTGTGTCTAATTGATATCTAGGTCAAGTTCAAATATGTGCTGCTTAATTTTCAAAAATATATCATTTTGCCACTCAAATGGTAAAGCTATCAAGTTGTCCAAAACCTTCAAACGGGCGTATCTTGTGACAGTTTGGCACTCTTGTTATGTCTTAATTCTTATTTTTAGATATTTTATGGTTGATAATTTAGCAAACCTTGTAACCAATAGTTTTGTGTAGCCAAAATTCCTAATTTGTAGCCATTGGCTGATTTGGTGAATGGCAGAGTAAGCCAAGGTGTCTATAGCGGGCTATCGCTTGAAATTCAGTTTCTGGGATCAAGTCATACCACCAATTTTCTTTCAGGTTATCTGGATTCCAGTTCAGTGAATGAGCACCTTACACCTGGGTCTAAGCTTGAGTTCCCTTTCTGGATGGCTCGCTCACTTTGCAGCCGTAAACGCCACATGGTCAGCGTGGAGATGCCCAAGCAGTATCGGTAACAATTTACAGCATCAATTTTTAGCTTGGCGTTTTCGGAGAAACCCCGAGGTATTGTCATAGCCATCATCCAGCGTCTGCCGTCGCGTCATGCTAAAACCTTAACATTGGCTCTAAAATCAAAGTGCTTCCACCTACAACTTTGAAACTAAATATGTACTGCACCTTGATAAGTTCTACACGCCACACCCATTTTTGGGTCACTAGGTCAAAGGTCACTGTGTCCTTTCTTCCTTTTCTTCTGACAAGATTTCATTTATTCAAAACTGCACCCACAGCCAAGCATTGGCACTCGCTATGAGGTGCTCTTGTTGTGCATCTGCAGGGCTTTTTTTCTTGATTTTGTGAAGCCTCTCACTTTGTGAAAAAATGAGTCGCAAACTTTTTTAAAATTGTTAAAAGATGAGTTCTGAGAACGAGTCTCGAACTTGTAATTTGTGAAATTCAGTTGTTTAAGAATTAGTATAGCAATAGCATGTTTAATACTTGCATCATAATGCATGTCTTTAAATAATGCATCACATCATATTTTAATTGTCTTTACACTTTTTTTCAATTAATAACCACTTTCATTTAGATCAACAATATTCCGATTAGTAAACTCTATCTAAAACCATAAGAAAGCCTAACCCCTGTCAATATCTTGTCTGGCTTATGTAAAATATTAAATCATGTTGTAAATTTGAATTGTTAAATGGCCATTTTGACAGTTTCAAGCCCCAAAAGTCTGATTTCGACAGTTAAAAGTGGCCATTTTTGTCAAGTATTGTGGCCTTGCTAGATTTGTGAAATGGCTGTCCACGGCCATACTCAAAGTAGGAAAAAAAAGCCCTGATCTGATATCTAATTTCTGTACCTGGGGTACATTGTCGTATACTCTGGGTACTTTTAAGTAGTACCGGAGCAGACAGCGCATTTTAGTGAAAATAAGTACCATGTGTTAAAAAATACCCATAATTCCCAATCAGAAGATCTCCCAAAAGTAACCCTTTGCATGCTGGGTAATTTGTCGTCTGCTAAAATGTCGTCTGCTGAATTTCTAAAATTAGCATTTTCTTCGATTTTTTTCAAAGAATATTATCAGAATAGCAAACAGTTTGGTTCCTGATGAGACGCCACGTACTGTGGCGTCTCATCTGGATCCAAACTGTTTCCAAAGGCCTTCAAAATTCGGTTCCCGCACTGTAAGGGTTAAGACTAATTTTTCCCAAAAGTGTCTGTACTTGTACTTTTACCAATTGGGAAAAAATGGCTGCTTTAATTCAACAAGTTGCATCTGTGGCACAGGTGCTGGTTAATTTATTTCAGATTTTACAATTAACATGAATACTGACATAGAAAAAATCTTCATGCTTACTAGTGAGGGGGTTTTAGTATTATCAGTGTTAAAATTTTTCCAAGTCTGTTCAAATTTTTGTAAACTTCATGCAAAACAAATTGCAATTTAGTTGGTTCCTATTGTCAAACGCAATTTAGTAAGAAACAATAAATTATAGATACCATTCAATAACATTGCCACAAAATGCAGTTATTCACCTTTCAATGAACTGTAGCTGAATTGAATTTGGGAAGAGGCTTCCATAAAAAGAACGTGTTAAATGGCCATTTTTGACAGTTTCAAGCCCCAAAAGTCCGATTTCCACAGTTAAAAGTGGCCATTTTTGTCAAGTATTGTGGCCTTGCTAGATTTGTGAAATGGATGTCCACGGCCATACTCTAAACAGGAAAAAAAAGCCCTGATCTGATATCTAATTTCTGTACCTGGGGTACATTGTCGTATACTCTGGGTACTTTTAAGTAGTACCGGAGCAGACAGCGCATTTTAGTGAAAATAAGTACCATGTGTTAAAAAATACCCATAATTCCCAATCAGAAGATCTCCCAAAAGTAACCCTTTGCATGCTGGGTAATTTGTCGTCTGCTAAAATGTCGTCTGCTGAATTTCTAAAATTAGCATTTTCTTTGATTTTTTTCAAAAAATATTATCAGAATAGCAAACAGTTTGGATCCTGATGAGACGCCACGTTCTGTGGCGTCTCATCTGGATCCAAACTGTTTGCAAAGGCCTTCAAAATTCGGTTCCCGCACTGAAAGGGTTAATTCTACAAGTTGCATCTGTGGCAGGCACAGGTGCTGGTTAATTTATTTCGGATTTTACAATTAACATGGATACTGACCTAGAAAAATTCTTCATGCTTACTAGTGAGGGGGTTTTAGTATTATCAGTGTTATGATTTTTCCATGTCTGTTCAAATTTTGTAAACTTCATGCAAAACAAATTGCAATTTAGTTAGTTCCTATCGTCAAACGCAATTTAGTAAGAAACAATAAATTATAGATACCATTCAATAACAGTGCCACAAAATGCAGTTATTCACCTTTCAATGTACTGTAGCTGAATTGAATTTGGGAAGAAGCTTACATAAAAAGAACGTTTCAAAAAGGGTCATTGTTGATCATTAAATCTACTTCATGGATTTTTTAACCGGGTTTTCCGAAGGAAAAAACTGGTTATTAGATTGGCGAATGCGGGCGGGCTGGCTGGCTGGCTGGCTGGCTGGCTGGCGGGCGGGTGGAACAAGCTTGTCCGGGCCATAACTATGTCGTTCATTGTCAGATTTTAAAATCATTTGGCACATTTGTTCACCATCATTGGACGGTGTGTCGCGCGAAATAATTACGTCGATATCTCCAAGGTCAAGGTCACACTTTGAGTTCAAAGGTCAAAAATGGCCATAAATGAGCTTGTCCTGGCCATAACTATGTCATTCATTGTGAGATTTTAAAATCATTTGGCACATTTGTTCACCATCATAGGACGGTGTGTTGCACGAAAGAATCACGTCAATATCTCCAATGTCAAGGTCGCCACAACTAAAAATAGATTTTTTTAAAAAACAAACTTACAAAGGGGGTTAATTTTGTTTGTTCATTTCAAAAGTTCAGTTTGAGTTTTCTCCCTTGATCAGATTTTTTTTTCACAATGAAAACCTGGTTTTGTGACAATTTTGTCCCTTGTTTGTCTATGATTTGGGAAAGTTTCCCCGTCAATATGGGAAAAATGGTCGGAATATTTTATTGAGAATGATACTGTTTAGTGTGAAGGAGTACAAGGGACATGACGTGGACATATCAAAGAAAAGGGCCCTAGAGTATGTGAGATCAATTAAGTATGAATTTTAATATCAGGTTTTGTTTAAGCCTGATTGGGAAAAGTACCGGTATAAGCCCAATTGGGGAAAATAAGCGAGCAAAAACCCTGAAATTGGGAAAATTTGCTTCGTGAAGTCATCATATTGGGACATTGTTTTAGCCTGATTGGGAAAAGTACCGGTACAAGCCCAATTTGGATAAATAAGCGGGCAAAAACCCTGAAATTGGGAAAATATGCATTGTGAAGTCATCGTATTGGGACATTGGTGTATTTCATTTTTTGCTCCCAATGACTTTTAAATTGATACCTTAGTGTTGTCAAGTTGGAAATATTATATTTACTTAGGTTCAAGCCATAGAGCTGCATAGGGAAGCTAACTAAATGTTGCATTTTATTTATATAAAAAATAATTTTTTTTTTTTATTTTATTTTTGGAAATTTGGAATTTTCTTGACAGAAATTGGGAAATTTGTAGTTTTTTCTAATTGTGAAAGTGCCGTTTTACGGTACTTTATAAAGAAGGAAAAAAATTGCTGAATATAATTTTGTAAATTTATCTATTGCATTGTTGACGATAAGTATTTGTTTCAGGGAGGCATATCGTGAAATATTGACAGCCGATGCCTCTGTGGTTGATCTACACAAGCTTGGACCGTACTACTTTAGCTTTGGTATCCACATGCTGAAGTTTGAGCTTCCAGAATCACCTGATGTTGCAAAGATACTAGTAAAGGTATTAAAATAGAACACAGTGCAGCAATCCTGAAACAACATGCGCATAGATTAGTTTTTATCTAGCTTTAATACTGTTCTTTATTATACCCCCACAAACGAAGTTTAGGGGGGTATATAGGAGTGAGCTTGTTGGTCGGTCTGTCTGTCTGTCGGTCCGTATTAAGTGTCCGCTCTCTAATTCAATTTGTTTTCATCTGATCTTCACCAAACTTGGTCAGATGTTGTATCTAGATGATGTCTAGGTCAAGTTTGAATATGTGTCATGCCGGGTCAAAAAGTAGGTCACGGGGTCACTTAGTGCATTTTAAAGATTCAGCATAGTGTCCGCACTCTAATTCAAGTAGTTTTCACCCGAGCTCCACCACACTTGGTCAGAAGTTGTATCTAGATGATGTGTAAGGTAAAGTTCGAACATGGGCCATGCCGGGTCAAAAACTAGGTCACGGGGTCACTTAGTGCATTTTAAACATTGAGCATGGTGTCCGCTGTTTTATGTGAAGACAACATGCCAAATATTCTGTGTCAATGCAGCATGCGGGGGTATTCGTCACGTCTGTGACAAAGCTCTTGTTTGAACTTGAAAACCATGACCCCACCCCTTTCAGGGATTAAAACATTGGAATCAACAGTTTGCAAATTCAGTTCTCCATGTGCTGAGAGAAATCAATAAAGCTTTTGAAAATAACATTTATGAAGATCAAATGCAAAGAATGGCATTTTAACGTAGGCTTTGGGGACAACAGACCTATCAATTTTTTTATTTGTATTTTATATAGACATTTACCCTAAAATTTATAACTTTGTGTTGAATTGAATGTAGTTTATAATTTCACATACTATCTTCTACAGGCAAATAGAGATCAACATTAATATAATTGTTACTTTAACTTAAGCCTACAATCAATATTAAAAGGGAATGATCTTCCATGTGGATACAACATTACGTCAAGCCTTAATTTTTAGCTCACCTGAGCTTTTCTGACCGGTCTTTGTCTGTCGTATGTCCGTCCGTCCGTAAACATTTGCTCGTAAACACTCTAGAGGCCACATTTCTTGTCCCATCTTCATGAAACTTGGTCAAAAGCTTTGCCCCAATAAAATCTCGGCCGAGTTCGAAACTGGATCATTCCGGGTCAAAAACTAGGTAAAAAAAAAAGAAAAACCTAGCCAATCTTCTTGTTACTTTGTCAAAATGTTTGCCTTAATGATATGTTGGTCGAGTTCAAAAGTGGTTCCGGTCTGTTGAAAAACATGGCCGCCAGTGGGCGGGGCCGTTTTCCTCATTTGGCTATAGAGAAACCTTGTAAACACTCTAGAAGTCACAATTTTTGCCTAATCATCATGAAATATGGTCAAAACATTGGTTTTATTGATATCACGGACGAGTACAAAAATGGTCCAGATCTGTGAAAAAACATGGCCGCCAGTGGGCGGGGCATTTTTCTCTATATGTATATGGTGAAAACATGTGAACACTAGAAGTCTCATTTTTGGCCCAATTTTCATGAAATTTGGTCAGAACATTTGTTTCCTTGATATGAGAGTTGAGTTCGAAAATGGTTCCGGTCAGTTAAAAAGCATGGCTGCCAGGGGGGGAGGGAAGTTTTCCTTATTTGGCTATAGAGAAACCTTGTAAACACTCTTAGAAGTCACAATTTTTGCCCAATCATCATGAAAATTGGTCAAAACATTGGTTTTATTGATATCTCCGACAAGTTCGAAAATGGTCCAGATCCAGGGTTAGCCAAAACTTGAAAAATCTGTCAGTCACTTGGACTGACAGACTTAAAATTTTTGTCAGTCCGAATCAGTTTCTGTCAGTCCCACTGTTTGTCTTAACTATAACAGCAAAACATAACACAAGATAGTACCTTTTAGATGTGTATTGGCATGGATCACATTAAAATACAATTAAACATGTTGAAAGTCAATGTAATTTTTAACAATTGTTATAAAAAGTAATCAACTACAAATAATCCAAAGGGGGTGAAGGGGAACGGAAAAGGAGCCGGTTGCAGCTTCCTCTGAAATGAAAACGAAAATATGCCCCAATTCTACTTGAAGGAGTCTATTTCGCTCGACATTTCACAAGTGTCAGGCTCTTGCCAGTAGCATTTGAGCTTATTTTCATTGTCTTTTTCGCTTTGTGTATCAAATTCAATGTTGTCATTTGTGTTGTCAATATAATCATCATCATCTGAGTCCGTTATCTAAATCACCAGAAAAATGTCACTTGTTGTTTTCTTCGAAGTGGAGTCTTCTCGCGAAAACTTGTTGTGAAAATCCTCGTATTAGATTGGTTAAAGAGGAATTAAATTGCAGGAGTCACGTCCCAAACTAAAACGGTTCATTTTATATCGGTCTACTAACTAGTCGAAGAAAATCTGAAAAATCTCTTTGTTCAGCCGAGCTTGGATTATTTGTGATTTATTATTATTATAATTATCGTTCAATTATATCGACTTTCGACATCATTTATCGTATTTTAATGTGATCCAAGCCTATATGTTACTTAAATAAGGTATTATTTATGCTCCCGAAACCGGTGATGTAATTTGATCGTAATGAATATGGGCTGAAATTTTTTATAATAACGCCACTTCCGAGCGCGTTTTATACTAATTACAATATTGTGATCGGCTTTATTTGTCGGTCCATCGGACCAATTTACCTGAATTCCTTGTCGGTCCTGAGTAAAATTTGCCGGTCAGGACCGACAGTTTTGGCGAACCCTGCAGATCGGTGAAAAAACATGGCCGCCAGTGGGCGGGGCATTTTTCTCTATATGTATATAGTGAAAACATGTGAACACTCTAAAAGTCACATTTTTGGCCCAATTTTCATCAAATTTGGTCAGAACATTTGTTTCCTTGATATGAGAGTTGAGTTCGAAAATGGTTCCGGTCAGTTGAATAACATGGCTGCTGGGGGGGGGCAGTTTTCTTATATTTATATAGTAAAGAAAGCTTGTGAACACTCTAGAAATCACATTTTTTTGCCCAATCATCTTGAAACTTGGTACAAAGATTGGTTTTATATACTAGTATATCACATAATTAATGCCATAATTATTGCCCTTAGATTGTCAAAATTTTAATTATATTATACAAAATCCTTGTGAACACTCTTGAGGTCACAATTTTGTTTCAGATTTTATGAATCTTGGTCATAATATTTATTTTTGTATATTTGGTATGGGTGGGGGCTGTCAACTTAAAATATAGGTCACCAGGTCAAATCGTACAAAAACACTCCATATGCCAGAGTTTTGGTTCAATAATGATGAAACTTGACCAGGATGTTTGTCTGGACAATATCTAGGTCAAGTTTGACGTTTGGTAAAGATTGAATGAACCGACTCCTCTCAGGTGAGCGAACTAGGGTCATCTTGGCCCTCTTCTTCCTAAAAGATACTAGTTAGTAGTTAAACTACTTCTAAATAATGGTAGATGACAAGTTTTAGACATTAACAGGAAAAAAACATTTTTGAGCTGAAATGGCATTCTTAATAGCAATTTATGAGTAAGTGATCCTTCTGCTATACAGGAAATTAAACCATGATGGCAACATATTGGTTGAAATAACACACCTTAGTTACTACTGAAATTACCATAACTTACTTATAAATTATTTTTATATCAAAATAAACTTTTATTATATTTAATAAGTTTTTACTGGTTAGACAGTTAAAAAACTATATGTATTTATAATATGCTTTTATGTAGCGAATATCATTCATATTTGCCTTTCCATGCATCAGAATGACATTGAAAATAAAAATGTTGTCTGTTTTATTTGTAAACATTGTAAATTATTTATACAATTGTAAAATGATATGAACTGCCAACAAGTGCAATTCAAAAGTGCAATTCAAAAATGAGTTTCTGAAATCAACAAATTCTATCGTTTTTGTGATTTTATATTCATATCTTCTACAACTCTATGATAAAAGATGCCAGATGTTGTGCCAACAAGTGCAAATTGAAGCTTATTAACAAACATTTACATTACATGTGCAGTATAATTGTGATTTTAAAGTGCTTCATAATTGGTTGGTTAGTCGTAATTTTGCTTATTTGAAGCCCATATATTTTACCAAACCTATTGTTTGATTTCTAGAATTTTTTTTCTAAACAGTGTGCTCACTGAATGATTTGTTGCAGCATAACCTTTGGCTCTTGATTGATTTCCTTCTTTACATTGTATCTGTGGTAAAATACACATGTCATCGGAGAAAAGTTTCTTTATACCATCACAAAATAATAAAACTGCTTATGATATTGATAGAAAAGTGAGTTAAGTGGGTGTGTACAAAGTGATTTAAAACATGAATTGAGCCATGTTCTTTGAAAAATTAACTCAATGCATGTGCATATAGTGTTGTCCCAGATTAGCCTGTGCAATCTACACAGGCTTATTAGGAACAACACGTTCCACTTTTATTAAATTTTCTGTTCAAAGAAGGTCCCTGATAAGTTTGTGCAGACTGCACTTAGCTCAGTTTTCCCAATATGCGGCTTAATTTACTGATAAAAAAATTGTGACCCGTTTTCCCTCTGTTTTCCAGTCATTCCAGCAAAGGTTCCGTAAGGTAATGGACTCCTCCCAAAACTGCTACAATGAAGACACATCTAAGCTCACAGATAAGCTGGATGAATCTGAGATACTTTTGTTTCGGGCCGGTCAACACGGTCTCAATGAGTTTGTAAGGTGGGAAACGAGACAGACCGAGAAGCTGACCACGTCGGAAATGGTGAAAAATCATCGCAAACGGAAGCGTGCCATAATGGAAGATATTGGATGATATATGGACCAATTTGACATGAATTTGTATAATGTAAATTGGTATTTAATATATTTATAATGTACGTGTCAATGTATTGTTGGAGTTGTTTTTTTATGCCCCCTTTCGAAGAAAAGGGGGTATATAGTTTTCGCACCGTCCGTCTGTCAGTCTGTCTGTCACACTTTTCGTGTCCGCTCTCTAATTCAAATAGTTTTCATCCGATCCTTATGAAACTTGGTCAGAAGTTGTATCTAGACAATATCTAGGCCAAGTTAAAATATGGGGCATGCTGGGTCAAAAACTAGGTCACGGGGACGAAAAATCAAATCCAAGGGAAGTAATAAGCTTTAAAAAGACATAATTATCTGACCTGCCAAATTATATATTTTTGTTAAATAAATCAAAGCGGTGCAGTAGGCGGTATTGTGTTTCTGACAAACACATCAAGGTAAAAGGTCAAGGTCATCCTTTAAGGTCTAAGGTCAAAAATACAAATCCAAGGGAAGTAATAAGCTTTAAAGGGAGATAATTATTCAATATTGAAAATAGCAACTTGATATTTGGCATGCATGTGTATCTCATGTTAATGATATTTAATGATATAATTATCTTACCCCCCCCCCCCCCCCCCCCCTTCCCCTCCGATGGATTTGACAAAATCCAAGGCAAGTAATAAGCTTTAAAGGGAGATGATTTCAATACCTGCCAAATGATAAATATAAATTTTATTTCAAAGCGGCACAGTAGGGGGCATTGTGTTTCTAACACATCTCTTGTTTAGGGTTATTTTGAGTAAATTTGTTTGCATGTCAAACATTGTACAAACAAAATCTTAAATGTTAAGAAACTAAAAATTATAGTATGGGCATTGATGGAGGATAAAACAGTCTGATACCTTCTCCTGTTCTCATAAATTAATATGTCTGACAGACACAAAGTATTTTCCCTATATTCTCGAAAAACACTCCGATGGAAGAAAAGATGTCAACTAAATACTTTCGTTCCTCTTGTCTGTTAGTTCAGGTACGTTTTCAGAAAAAGGGCTTACCTAACAATTGACAGACATAAATAATTGTCTATTAAATTATGTTTAAAGCTATTTGGCTAAGATTGATTGGATTGAAAGCCTTAGTGGATTTGAGATAGTGGTGTCTGTCATTTTGAGATAGTGGTGTCTGTCATTATGAGATTTGAGATAGTGGTGTCTGTCATTATGAAGATAATGATTTGAGATAGTGGTGCTTGTCATTATGAAGATGTTGATTTGAGATAGTGGTGTCTGTCATGAGATTTGAGATAGTGGGGTCTGTCATTATGAGGTTTGAGATAGTGGTGTCTGTCATTATGAGATTTGAGATAGTGGTGTCTGTCATTATGAGATTTGAGATAGTGGTGTCTGTCATTATGAAGATGTGGATTTAAGATAGTGGTGTCTGTCATTATGAAGATGTTGATTTGAGATAGTGGTGTCTGTCATTATGAAGATGTTGATTTGAGATAGTGGTGTCTGTCATTATGAAGATGTTGATTTGAGATAGTGATGTCTGTCATTATGAAGATGTTGGTGTTATTTGTTTCGACATATTGGTGTCTTGTTTCAGAGCACCAGTTCTTTTAGTCTCATTTGGATTTTGTGAACACACCCTGGTCTGATGTGGAGGCCATATACACCTTCAGGTTTTTTTCCTTCTTTGAGACTCTTCGAATATCGGACCTTTCCCATAGATGTATTTTCCCCTCTAAAAGACATTTTCTCCAAAACAATGATATCTATAAAAATCATATACAAAAAACTGACTTAATAATGAAGACCTTTAATGCTTAAGATGTACATCAAATTATTACAACACCACCATTTATAAGCTCTAAAGCATACAATTGCTTTTTAGCAAAAATAAAATGAAAAAAATAAAGTGTTATTTCAAGAATTATAAGAATAATGAAAATAATGTAATGATAAAATTTAAAAAGATTTCACTCTTAATATCATAAATTGTATCACTATAGTTTATATTGACATTAACTGTTATTGCGTTCAGTGTAGAAGTTAACTGCACTAAATAAAACAAATACAATGTAGTATCACATTAACATAGATAATATTGCTAGTCTTATTCTGAGGTATACTTTTTACACTAATTGTGTGTCAGAGTGTACATAATATGCTTCCTGCAAATAGGAGGCATAATGTGATATGGGATAAGGCAAAAAAAATAGGTCCGTTTCCGGTCGCCCGACCCTGTCTCCCGAAACGGCGCCGACCCTCAACTTTTTATTGGGGTTGCCAAAAACAAAACAAAAATTGTTCATATTCGTTCATATAGGATGTAATATCAAGTAAACAAAGCATATATATACATGTATTTTTTTATTATAAGCTTTTATAGCCTTCTATTTTAGAACCTGAAAATAAATCCCTACCTACTGACCCTGGTTTTTTTTCCAAGGAGACCAGAAACGGGCCTATTTTTTGGCCTAAAGAGAAATATACATCGTCGAATAATGGCGATAATGGCTGCTCTGATGGGGATTATGATCGCAATTTATGCAGCAAACATGCTTTCAAACATGAGTTTCTGAAATCAACAAATTCTATCCTTTTTGTGATTTAAAGGGGCATTTTCACAAATTTTTGAATGTATTGAAGTATGTCATTAAATGCTGTATATTGATTTATGTAAACAGTGGTTCTAAAAAGCTCCAGTAAAAAAAAACAAGAATAAATTTAAAAATAAAATAAAAAAGTAACCCTTGACTGGGCTCGAACCACTGACCTCTGGACTAAAAGTCTACCGCTGAGAACACTCGGCCATACGTGCTCATACAATGCGAGTTGTGTTTAATACTTTAAATATCCTCACACATATCATAAAGAAAATGAAAATTTGCAAGTCTGAAACGACTTTTATTAATTTTGTCAATTTACCAAAACGTGAAAAGGCCCCTGTAACCCATTTATGCCTAGCATCTTGAAAAAGGCCTTGGCAAACAGCATAGACCCAGATGAGACGCCGCATAATGTCCCCTCATTTGGAAATAAATTGATCCAATTTAGAAAGATGGGATAGTCCATTAGGCATACATGGGTTAATATTTATATCCACTACAGCTCAATGATAAAAGATGTCAGATGTGTTGGTGAAATGGCATGAGATCGGAAAGACATGGTGTTTTTTTAAACAATGACCTAAATAATTTTGCGGTTACATTCTGTTATAATAATTACAGTAACATTGAACTTTAAAGTAATAATGTAATGTTTCATTGGATATAGTCACTCTTAAAGACCCTACGTATCGATAAGCGGTTTAATTAAAAACTTTATGTAACAGTACAGCCTTAGTAGTATACTTGAAATTGATAGAAACTCTTTGTTATTTAAAATAAACGTGTTATTAATTTCAGAACAATTAAACACACAATAAATACAAATTATGAATGAATTATTTATACAGTCGAACTAACTCACAAAACAAATGACGAGATACTACGAATAAGGTTACCAGTCCCGCCCGAATTCTATGTAAATTCAAGAAACGCAGATGTTTATTATGGTAACTATTAAAACAATCCTTACGATGTTTTCAGACAACTTTTAACGGGTAGTAATATAACGACATACCGTACACGGTGCTTTATAATCCCAAACATGCGATATTACAAAAGTTGTGATACTACGAAAACAATTGATTATCTCTTTTGATTTTTCCAGATATCGCGCTTCGACTATACATGTATTCCAAAATATGCAGTAATCTTAAAAAAAAACACTTGTAGCCAGGACACATTAAAGGGGCCTTTTCACATATTTAGGCATGTATTGAAGTTGGTCATTAAATGCTTAATATTGATAAAGATAAACATTGGATCTAAACAGCTCCAGTAAAAAAAAAACAAGAATAAAATTTAAAAAAAAAGAAAGAAAAAAAAGTAACCCTCAACAGGGCTCAAACCACTGACCCCTGGAGTCCTGGAGTAAAAGTCTACCGCTTAGACCACTCGGTCATCCGTGCTCATACAATTACACGTCTGCAGTTGTTGACCAATAAGTAATATTCCCTCCACCAAACATCCTTGAACTAGTCAGGAAACTCAGCCATTCTTTTAACGGGTTGGTTGAAGAACGGTATGTCATATTGGAAACGGTGCTTTTTGTTTGACATGCTGGTGTGGATTCAGCTCAGCATACTCTTGGTCTTCTCGGGGGTCGCCCGCACTCGCACCGTTCAAAGACCCGGATTCGGAGTCGCACAGCAGCATTGAGACTCTAATAAGCAGCTCCACAAGCTCCATAATGGTCAGCACAGAAATGCCCATCCAGAGGCCAAGAGTTCCTCCGATGTCCTCGAACAAATCTGCCAGCTCATACGCGGGCATTTGCTTGAATTCCACAACACTCAGGTCTTCTAGGTAGATATTCAATCGGATTAAATTTTGCCGTACGATTGTGGATGCTCTTATTAACGTGTCGAGATCAGTCTGGTTGTATTCTTCTTTTCTATTTTCCTGCATGTATTGTTCAAACCGTGCTTGTAGATTATTAAGTTTTTCAGATACCTCTCTGATGAGAATCGAGCTGATTGTGATGTTTTGGTATAAATTTCGCAAAGCGTCTAACTGATAGAATTCAAGGGGCCAGTACGATTGAGATATATGTTTTTGATACGAGGTTTCATCACAAGGTTGAAAGCAGTTGCATGTGTTCTCATAGCTTCTGTCATTGTTCAGGTAGTTTAGCAAATCCTCTTCGCACTTCAGTGTATACTGTTCAACACTTGAGTTTTTCAAGAACGCTTCGGTGTTGCGCCAGTTTTTAATAGCCCCACAAAATGGTAAATTTTGCTTTTTTGGATCTGTTTCTTTATACATTGGCAAGGCGGCTGTTTTGCACCCACACCTTTGTACCAAAATTCTTTGCTTGCACAGCTGAAGGCAGCTGAAGATTGTGTTCAAGTATGAACGGTCCCCTTCTATGTTGCTACACGTACAATTGCCATAAGGATTGGGAAGTCTAGAATGCAGTATAGCGTTGAGACCTACAGAGGTTGAATAACCAGGTGGAACATCGAATCCGTGATCGGCTGGGCTAGGCATAGTGTTAGGGGCATGCACATGGGCTCGAACCCCGCCACTGAAGGCAATATGGTTTTTCACATCATACAGTCCATAAGCGCCGGCCGGTGGATTATCATTTTCGAGCGATAATATCACAGACAGTCCATTTTGTGGTCCGGTGGTATGCATAAGCAGTTTTTCCTTTTTCGGTTGTTTCTCTACCGCATCATAGCCGCTATTGAAGGTGTAGCAGTTGTAGTAATTCTTGCCATCAAAGTACAAACTAAAATTGGCCGCGCTACATTCCCTTGCGTTGAACCGGCAGCTGATAACAAAGTTGTCTATACTGTGACCAATAGCTTGGGCAACCTCTGGCAGGTTCTCGTAAAAGGCTTGGTGTGAATCCATACGCTCATCATGGTCTCCAAAGTTTGTGTTCTTAATAAACGTAAGCCAGGGCATTATGTCCGTGGCATTTTGGTTGATAAGTTCATTGATCTTAGTCAAGGAGACGGTTGCTATGTTACACAAGGTCACTGATGGAAACTCTACTGGCATTCCTTCCTTCATTTGAGACACCTCTACCACTTGATACGCCAGAAACTTTGAGACAATGAAAGACAGTTGCACGGTAGCGGCAGTGAAACCTAGTATGACCAGAAACGACCAAATGACCTTGCGTTTTTTCGACGCTGAAGACGCAATCTTTGCCAGTCCGTGAGCACTACTCTCGGATCCAAGCTCGGTCATGATTCTCAGGGCGGAGGCTTGCTTCTGCTTCTTCCGACTTGGCCCCGGGCTTAATGAAATATATCTTGTAATTAGTTGCATGGTTTTTACATTTGAAAGTATTGAAATGCAAAATTTATATTAAGAATTCTTAGCATTCAATTATATTCATAATTTATTAAATTGACCATCACGTAAACAGAAAAACACAACTTATCTCACAGCTTCCAAACGCGCAAGAGATTGCATAATATATTTACATCAACACCACACCCATCCCACATTTTTTAATTGATGGGATTACTTGTGTTGTGTGATAATTTTAAACTTTTATATAAAGTCCTTTCTTAACAATACAGTATATATACCTTTCGGTCATATTTCCTGTTTATGAAATAATAAAGTCCGAGCAAAATGACACGCCGTTGATAATGACACCAGTGTTATGACGGATTTGAGTTCGTTAATATACTTTTGTCTACAAAGTCTGCAAGCTGTTATCTACATTTATTAACTAGTTAATTGGCTAGTCACAACGCTGGCTTCAACTTATAATTTCTGAATCATCATTGAATCGATATCTGACAATTAATTGTTTGATCTGAAATAGTTGTTCAGCATTCAAGCTCTTTGACATAAGAAGCAATAGTTCCGCGAGAAATAACGAGACACATGCTGATGCTGTAGACTTACTCCCATAGGTAGCAAAATAAACAAGGATTAGTTGATTCAATAAATGATTTTAAATTTGATTTTGTTTTATGTACGCACACAAAGTACACGGCCAGTAAAACATCTGTACAGGGATCAAAATACTCAGAGTTAGTAATTTTTTAAATTACGTTATGGCTCTGTTTCCATACATCTCATTATTTTCCGAACTGCAAAATTCTTAGTGATAGTGAAACGTTTGACACGTATGGCATTTCAACACTGTTGTTTAGATGGCAATCCAAAGTAACTTTGTACATATATTGTTGTGTAACAGTGTTTGGTTTTGTACATAACTTCCCGAGTTATATCATGCAACTTCATAATTATATATGAGCCGCGCTCTGCAAAAAGGGGGTTTAATGCATGTGCTTAAAGTGTCGTCCCAGATAAACTTGTGCAGTCCGCACAGGCTAATCAGGGACGACACTTTCCGATTTAATGGTAAGTTTCGTTTACAGAAACTTACTCTTTTCTGTTCTTTGAAAAAAGCCATTTTAGGCGGAAAGTGTCGTTCCAGATTAGCAACAGATTACTTCTGTTGAAGTAGGTGAGAATGCTGAATGTAATGCAAAATCGACGGGACATAATGTGATCAAAGTTTGCGAAAAAAACGAAAATGGTGACAAAGAAAATAGACGCTACACGAAGCAAGTGCCATTATACATGAATTGAAGGTTGGAGATTTTGTTGCAGCTTGGGAATGAAGGGAGTGCGTATGTTGGAAAGGTGCTTGAGATTGATAAGGTGGACCAAGGCTGTAAAGTTACCTTCATGGAAAAGGCCAATGAAGAATGTTATAGGTGGCCAAAATCAGTAGACATTCTTTGGGTAAAAACAAACATATAATAATGAAGCTGTAAATACCAAAATCAACTAGAAGATCGAAACGACTGTTAAGTATCCGTGACAACGAAACAATAATCATAAATGGTTGAACTGTGTTAGAATGTACGTGGTGAGATAAACTGGTATCAGTTAGTAATAGAAAACCAGAAATAATAGAAAAAAGATATCTGCGTTACTTACTACTACATACCTACGTTACCATACATTTTATAGCATGTTTGCATATGAATTTATAAATCGGGCCTGTATTCATCGTCTTTGGAGTCTGTGTAAAGATGTATTGTTATTCTAAACTAAATAGTTTAAGCACATGCTGTTCAGACTTTAATTGGCAAAACATACCGCTAAATGTTCTAAAGTTATATTTACGTTATCAGGTTTTAGCTGTACGAAAAGTGCAAAAGATTCTCGAGATTTTTATATACCATAAAAACCACTTGTTTAACTGTTTAACGGTTGTGTGTTTGGGAGTTTTTGTTGTCGTTTACTTTGATTGGATTTAAGCTAACATGATTATTGTGTTGAATACATACGTAACATTACTCTTATGTTGTGATGTTCAAACATAACAAATAAAATAGTTTTTAATGGTGTTAATGTGTGTTATTTTTTAACTATAAGTATGCAATTAAAATTAACATACATCTGAAATAGTCCTATTACGAATGTCTAATATATTAAGTGCACTGACAAATGTATGAATTGAAGAAGTACATTTTTAAATACAAATTTCTTTGTTAACAAAACTTTTGAGCAAAAAATAAACGAATAGGTTATTGACTTGCTTATATGAAATTTGGCAGATGTCTCAACCGATGCAATATAATATTTTTTTTATATAAAACTGTTCAGGCATACAAAAACGCAAATGATATAAATTTATTAAACATGGCCGTAGCGAGTAGGTAACGTAAATATTATTGATTTAATCGTCCGTTATAGAACCATTCTATCGTTTTCATCAAATGTTTGATGCGTCTCAAATTGCATTAAAAGACGCCAAACGTATTATATTGTATGAAAATAAAAAAAGAACTGTGAGAACGAAACATATTACAAAATACGTTTTTTTATGCTCCCCCAAAATTTATTTTTGGGGGAGCATATAGTCGCCGCTTCGTCTGTCCGTGTGTGCGCCTGTCTGTCCGTCCGTGCACAATTTTGTCCGGGCTATTTCTCAGCAACTAATGACCGGAATACAATGAAACTTTATGGGAAGCTTTACTACCAAGAGGAGATGTGCATATTATCAGGGTGTTCTGGTCGGATGATTTTTCACAGAGTTATGGCCCTTTGAAATTTTCTATAAAACAATATTTTTCCTCCAACTACTGTGCCCTCAAGACGTTTCCTTTTATCTGAATATATAGTGCAATATTGTGACCAAAAAAAACTTTGGGGAGCATCACCCGTCTCCGACGGTTTCTTGTTTTCTCATATTTATGTGTTCCTTATTATTGAGAAATAGCGTATAAGATGTTGGAGGAATTTCCCGAACCGAATAGAACTGAACGATTGCAATGCTACAATTGCAACGATGAGAACCGAATGTTGAGCGTTGCTCTGTTTCGTCTATCTCACACAAATCCGACATCTGTCTTCTTGCTGGTAATACTTCCTTACTGCAATTTTGTATCAAAATTAGCTTGGGTCCTTTTAATATATGACGTCATATGGCCGTGCCTGTAACTTCATAAGGTGCCCTTTTTACGTCATTTTTATTGTCAATGACGTCACTTTGAGGGCCACTTAATTAAAACATTCTGGGCACATTGACCAAACCAAGTTTCGGTCAAATACTTTTCCTTTAGCAACAAGAGAACCTTTACCACGGAAGTTTACACGCAAGCGTTAAACCACGGCCGCTCGTAAAACACATTTGAATAAAGTCGCGAAATTTGACCACTGGAAGAGCTAATCAGAATCTGTCGAATGACGGTAGTCTGGTCTTTATATGACGTCATATAACAGCGCTGTCTACGACCGAACATAGAATTTTGATGACATAACTTACGTTTATTACGTCACATGGAATATCGGCGACGTGTTACGCTTGTAAAGCTCACCGAGACACGTTACATGGCCCGTTGATATATGACGCCATGTGGTAATTCCTGTGACGTTATTGCGAGCTTGTGGGACGCCATTATTAACTGCAATGACGTCACTGGGAGGGTTGGCGACAACTCAGGCATGCTGGGCACATTGAGCCAAGTATGAATTCAAAGTAACATCAAGCTCATTCAAATACTTTTCCTTCTGCAACTAGAGAACCATTACCATTATAAGCAATAGGGCGATGAAGTCAGTCCGGTCGTTATATAACGTCATATATAGTTGCGCTGTCTTCAGATGAACATTTAACTGTGATGACGTCACTGACGTCACTAAAAAGGCCGGAGACCTGGCACACTTGCAGAGCTCACGCAGATGCGTCAATTGGCTTTTGCCCGGTAAATATATGAAGTCGCACTACCTTGCATATGAATACATGTTTTAATGTCGTCACTGGAAGGGTCAGCGACACTTGAGACATGCTGGGCACATTGTGCCGAACAATTGTGCCAAGTTTTATTGATCTTCGTCAAATACTTGTCCTCCAGCAACAGAAGAACCGTTACCATTTTATGGAATTGAAGCGATGACGTCACTATGGAAGTTAATTCGTATATACCCGGTAATTGTTTCTGTTCTTGATGCCATGATAACCAAATGAAGCATACTCAGTTTTTGCATTATATCACACAAAGATCAGATTCAATTTTACACAAAAGTATTTGTTTTCAACAGAAATTATAGGTTTTGTTCTTACAATAATAACGTTTTTAACAGTATAGTTATGAGCTTAAAGTCTCTGGGTTATCATTTGCGCATCAAACAGTACATAACAATAATAACAACACGTAAAGAAAGTATGTCTATGTGGTCATCAACTGGTGCTAGTTTGACGTTGAAAAAAGATGTGACGTAGGGTCTTAATCCATAATTTATCTTGAAAACAAGACTATTGCCAAGCAATATAGTCCCATACCGGCTCCACCATTGTTAGAAATTCCACCATTGTCAGATTTTTTGTTGTTGTTGCCATGGCAACCATAATTTTTGACGTAGGAACAAAATGAAATAACGCGCGTAACGTGCGTAATGTCCACATTGCCATCTATCCATGTTTCAAGTTTCATGAAAAAATATTAAGATCTTTTAAAGTTATCGCAGGATCCAGAAAACCACCATTTTCAGCAGTATTTTTAGTCTTTTTGTTGCCATAGCAACCAGAATTTTTGACGTAGGAACAAAATGAAATGACGTGCATAATGTCCATATAACCATCTATCCATGTACCAAGTTTCATGAACAAATATTAAGAACTTTTAAAGTTATCACAGGATCCAGAAAAGTGTGACTGACTGACAGAGCGCAAACCATAAGTCCCCTCCGGTGAAACCGGTAGGGAACAATTATATAAATTTCTCACAATAATTAATGATTAAGGAACATGTTTTGTTATATAAGTCCTTAACATTATTTTGCTCGATGGTGTACTAAGGTCTTGTATATTTTATCCATCTGAGAACAAGTCCCTTTATCGCTTTCAAATATTGATTGTTCCGTTATACATGTACATATTGTACAAATAATATATGAACATATGCTTGAGTGTTACTGCGATCGAAGTGCAAAACTATTAAAATCATATAAACCCAAAGTTATTTTTAAGTAATTAACGCAACATCATTGTCAAGTAACACAGCTTGCACATAAAATTGATTCAAGCAACAGGTTTATATTGAAAAATTAGTTTCTGAGTTGAGAGTATCAAATACACATTTAAACGTACAAACCTGTATATATTTATTGCACATTTTGTTCATCACTCAAACCACTACTGCTTTAAACCCTTTGCATGCTGGGGAATTTGTCGTCTGCTAAAATGTTGTCTGCTTAATTTCTAAAATTAGCATTTTCTTTGATTTTTTTCAAAGAATACTATTAGAATAGCAAACAGTTTGGATCCTGATGAAATGCCACGTTCTGTGGCGTCTCATCTGGATCCAAACTGTTTGCAAAGGCCTTCAAAATTCGCTTCCAGCACTGAAAGAGTTAAACATGTTTCAAACTGTAATTTTTGAAGTAAACATCGTGTATATTTTGAAACTGAGTTTGTCTTTGACATAAGCCAACCATGTACAGTGTGTTCTGAATGTTAATAGAAGGTGGATACTTAAAACAAGACTTTAAACAAGAGGGCCATGATGGCCCTGTATCGCTCCACTGTTTTTTCTTTGCGAAAACGTGCAATGCGCATGGGTTTAAATGTACTCAAGCATGTGACTCTCTTTCTATCCCTCGTCCCACTGGGGGTTTAAAGTTGGAAGAGCGAGCATTTTTATATATGGAAAAAGTTACTACCGTGTTAACTAAACAGACTTAAAAGCCCGGGAATTGTTGCACAGGTCCTTTGCCTATAACGTAGGTACATTTATCACTCCAAAAGATATTTTCGTTCATTCTATTTAACATATTTTTAGATGCTGAAGATCAAATCTACGCATTTGATTTGAAACAGATTCACAAGACCCATAGGAATCAAAATGCCTTAACCCTTTACCAAACGACACATTTTGGACTTTCCCAATTTGAAAGAGGTTGCAGACGCCAATTAAATTAAAATGGAATATGAAGGACATGATCAGGTAGGGTAGAAATAATTGTGATAAAAGGAGAAATTGCTCATCAACCCACACATCCCTAAGACCAACAGGCCTGAGAATATTATGATAATCTAAAGATTATTTCTTTATATTTATAAATGTATTTAATTAAGTAATACATTTGACTTCTAAGATCAATTCACAACTTACCGGTATATTAAGAAAATTATAAAATGGTCAGAAATATATATGGATTGTTGAGCAATTGACATTAGTTATTAAAAAGCAGCATATACGATAGTTAAGAACATTGCACTTCATTTATTTCAACACCTTCTCTTGGATACAAAGTTTGAGTTTACCGTGCAGTATCATATATTGACTTTTATTGAAATAATTATGTTTATTGACGTTGTGTTTTTAAAATCAATAATATATTATTAAACTGGTTTAAACACTACAAAAAAGACATGAAATTAACATGTCATCCAAAATATTTTCAGTCGGATATATGGTCACTTTAGACATATTTAAATAAAACCCGACTTTTTTCAGTTTGTAAGAAAAACATTCATAACACATGTTCTTACTTCAATGCCTTTTTAAGCAGTCACCATCTGACCTAAAATGGCACTAAATGACAGGGTTTTATCTCATGTTTACAAGATGTTGATGTTGTTGTTGGTCACAGCCAAACGGCCGCAGTAATCTCCACTGGTAAACGTCATATGTTCAGTTTTGTGACCCCCGGGGCCGGGTCAAATTTGAGCCCGGGTGAATAATTTGAACAAAATTGGTAGAGGACTATTAGATATCACTACATACCAAATTTAGTAGCCCTAGGCTCTATAATTAAGAACAAGAAGATTTTTAAAGTTTGCACACAATAGGCCTTATTATAGCATATGTTAATTTTTGCGACCCCTGGGGCAAGGTCAAATTTGTTCCCAGAGGCATAATTTGAAAAAAAAAACTAAGAAGAGAACGATTATATGTCACTACCTACCGAATTTGGTAGAAATAGGCCCAATGGTTATGGACAAGAAGATTTTTATAGTTTGCACAAAATGGGCCCAATATAAGCATATGTTCAATTTTGTGACCCTTGGGGAACGGTAATATTTGATCCCAGGGGCTTAATTTGAACAAACTTAGAAGAGGACTATAAGATGTCATTACATACCGAATTTGGTAGCCCTATGCCATACTGTTACTATGGACAAGAAGATTTTTAAAGTTTGCACAAAATAGGCCTTATATAAGCAAATGTTCGATTTTTTGACCCCCCAGGGCAGGGTCAAATTTGACCCCAGGGGCATAATTTGAACAAACTTGGTAGAGGACTATTTGATGTCACTACATACCAAATTTGGTAGCCCTCGGCCCAATGGTTATGGACGTAAAGATTTTTAAAGTTTTCACAAAATAGGCCTTATATAAGCAAATTTTCGATTTTTTGACCCCCCGAGGCAGGGTCAAATTTGACCCCAGGGGCATAATTTGAACAAACTTGCTAGAGGACTATAAGATGTCACTACATACCAAATTTGGTAGGCCTTGGCCCAATGGTTATGGACAGTTAAATTGTTTAAGTTTTCACAAAATAGGCCTTATATAAGCAAATGTTCAATTTTTTGACCCCCCGGGGCAGGGTCAAATTTGACCCCAGGTGCATAATTTGAACAAACTTGGTAGAGGACTATAAGATGTCACTACATAGCAAATTTGGTAGCCCTAGGCCCAATGGTTATGGACAAGAAGATTTTTAAAGTTTGCACAAAATAGGCCTTATATAAGCAAATTTTCAATTGTTTAACCTCCCGGGGCAGGATCAAATTTGACCCCAGGGGCATAATTTGAACAAACTAGGTAGAGGACTATAAGATGTCACTACATAGCAAATTTGGTAGCCCTAGGCCCAATGGTTATGGACAAGAAGATTTTTAAAGTTTGCACAAAATAGGCCTTATATAAGCAAATTTTCAATTTTTTAACCCCCCGGGGCAGCGTCAAATTTGACCCCAGGGGCATAATTTGAACAAACTTGGTAGAGGACTATAAGATGTCACTACATACTAAATTTGGTAGCCCTACGCCCAATGGTTATGGACAAGAAGATTTTTAAAGTTTGCACAAAATAGGCCTTATATAAGCAAATTTTCAATTTTTTGACCCCCGGGGCAGGGTCAAATTTAACCCCAGGGGCATAATTTGAACAAACTTGGTAGAGGACTATAAGATGTCACTACATGGCAAATTTAGTAGCCCTAGGCCCAATGGTTATGGACGAGAAGATTTGTTAAGTTTGCACAAAATAGGCCTTATATAAGCAAATTATCAATTTTTTGACCCCCCAGGGCAGGGTCAAATTTGACCCCAGGGGCATAATTTGAACAAACTTGGTAGAGGACTATAAGATGTCACTACATACTAAATTTGGTAGCCCTAGGCTCAATGGTTATGGACAAGAAGATTTAAAAAGTTTGCACAAAATAGGCCTTATATAAGCAAATTTTCAATTTTTTGACCCCCTGGGGCAGGTTCAAATTTGACTCCAGGGGCATAATTTGAACGAGGTTCACCACATGAACATTCCTGAGAAATTTCATCAGAATTGGACCAGTAGTTTAAGAGAAGAAGATGTTTAAAGAAAAATTTAACGCACTGACGCACACATGACGGACACAGGACCATGACATAAGCCCCGCTGGCCTTTTGCCAGTGGAGCTAAAAACGCATGGTATATTTCAAAGTATCCCATTATTCAGCTTAAGTATATTGGGGCATATTTCTTTATTTGAAGTGCTATTTTTATTACTTTTGTATTAATTACAATATCCGTAATCGGTACGAAGAAAGGGAAAAAAACAGATACAAAATTGGTAACAATAAGATTTATTTGGCAGGATAATGGTCCAATAACAGACACAAAAAAGGAAAAAAATAACATTACACTAATAAATTGTTAACTCATGAACAAAATCTCTTAACATACATATTACTCTGATTTATAGATTGCAAAAAAATCACATGTTTTATAATAATCATTTAAACAATATAAAGCAATCACATGCATAAAATATACTGAAAAAAGTTAATAAAGAGATGATAGTAAAGCATGCATGTTCCCTGACTTGCAGCTAAGTTGTTCATGTGGCATTGACCTTAACATGTCTTGATTTCAAAATCATAAGGGATGTTGTGACGTCAAGACTAACCAGCGCACTAACTAATATGATCCTTATAACAGATTTACAGTTATATAAACTAGAAAAAGCCCCTGTGACCTTGACCCATGACCTTATCTCAATTTTAATTCCCCCATAGGCTTCTTGTTTTCCATCCCAGTAACCAGCATACCAAATCAGATGATCAGTAGGTGACGTATTCTCTAGATCTCATGAAGCAACCCACCCTTGATACAAGCTTATGTGACCTTGACCTTTTACTTGGTGACCTAAAAATCGAACTGTATTTTCATGACCTCCCATGTTCTCACTATACAATATACAAATTGGACATGTCAAATCATTCTCAGAGAGTAGAGCCAGACTAACTTCGTGAATGAAGGACATGTTACATTTACCTTTTAGCTGGTGACTTCAAAATGAATAGGTGTTTGCCCTTTCTCAGAAGTTACCACTTAACCATCTTGCAAGATCTTAGGTGACAGCATTCTCAATATATCTAGCCGGAACAAATTACAAGTCTCTGTGACCTTGACATATGACCTGTAGACCTCCTGTCTTTCCAAGTAACAATCATAGCAATAATCATTATTGTTCAAAACATTCTCTTAATATCAGGCGTAAACGTCCAATAGACCTACAGATAGACGGACAAATGCAATGCAGTATACCCACATTTTTTTAAAGGAGGGTGTAAAGATAACGATGAAAATCAGTAGTTTTAAATCAGTTCTGTTTAAAGTGGATGTGGTCAACTTGCTTGTTTTACTGATGTATTTATGCCAAAGCTAGGAATAACCCAAACCAAAATGAATGCTTGCGGCAAGCTCGCGGCAAGCTTGCGGCAAGCTCGCCGCAAGCTTGCGAAGCTAAATTTTACTTTGTACAAGCTTGCGGCAAGCTTGCGCAAGCTTGCAAGTATTTTAATACAAAATTCTGCAAGCTTCTGCAAGCTTGTGCAAGCTTGCGCAAGCTTTTTTGGATGCAAGCTTGCGCAAGCTTTTTAGTAACTGTTGGACTTTGAAAATGTCAAAGTAGTGCATGTCAGCTGAAAATAATAAAAAATTTCAAAGTACAAAAATATATAAAAAGTTAACAAAAATCATTACTGCAAAGAAGGTGATTTTTTTCCCAGCATATTGGGATTCAAATTTAATGGCATAAAACACAGAATCTTAATAATCAGGTAAACATTTTTTTCGGCCTAGCTGTTTAACATGACATAAATTTTGACCTTTCACGACCTTCTCAGAAGCCAATCAAATTTAAAATAAATTTCCTGCCAGTATGTCTGAATGAATAAAATCAAACAATCTCTTGGCTAATTCGAGAAAATGCCCCCTGAAACATTGACCTTCGAAATGAATAGGCATTCTGTGATACGATTTCCAAATGATCTCTTTGCAAAGGCTTAATTGGCCAGTGTTTCTCTGCTGTGTAAATCAATAAATGGGTCAACATCGTCTGGTGAAGTTGAAAATAGGACTTGCATTCAAGGCTATGTTTCCATATTTAACAAGCAAATTCATTGAATTGATATCCCTAGCCAATATGCTTCTGGACACAAAAGTGTTATATTTGACACTCAGCTAAAAAAGCATTTGTGTTACGATACAAAGGGCCATAACTCTGTAAATAACAGATGGTGTACAATGCCATTTGGCATGCATCATCCTCATATCCATATATATACTCATACCAAGTTTCAATAAAATGCACCAAAGCACTTCCATGACATGGCTCCGGACACAAAAGTGCCGGACGAACGGAAAGACGAAAAGACGGACGGACAACGCCAAAACAATATTCCTCTGCCATTGGCGGGGGATAATAATAACCACCATATTGTATGCGACACAAATAAAGATATATGTAAAAACAAGTGATGTGTTTGTGAAACACTATGTCCCCTTTTGAGGCTTTTGACCTATATATTTGACCTTTGACCTGGAAGGATGACCGTGACCGTTTTCCACTCAAAATTGCAGCTCCATGAGATACACATGCATGCCAAATATCAAGTTGCTATCTTCAATATTGCAATAGTTATGGCAAAATGTTAAAGTTTGTGCAAATCAACAAACCAACAAACCAACAGTCGGGGCAAAAACAATACATGGTTGTCCCCCAGTATAGACTGGGGGACATAAACATTGTTATTGCTGATATTTCAATTCACCTTGAATTTATCTTATTTTTTGCTAATTTTGTTCTTCTGTAATTATTATTTCTTTAAAATTTTATAAATAACAAGATTTGGTGCTTTTCATCCTTTTAAATGTTTCACACAATACTATTTTAATTATATTTTTATGTTATCAAAATGAATCAAGTTTCTATGCATGATAAACTATAATAGAAATGTATAGTAGTTTAAATTTCTAAAACACATTTTTCCAGTCTCAAACTCCATGAAATGATACATAAATTACAATGTTTAATCAGATAAACACTGACCCCCAGCTGACCTGGACCTGGTTTTCTGCTGCCCCAATATTCCCTGACAATGCTGAGCCCTCATACAAGAACCGGATTATAAAACCATCTGGTTAACAGGCTTTGGATTGGTTACTAGTAATTCACAGGAAGTTGTTTATATGTATTTGAATCAAGAGTGTTTAAACAACTGACTGACCTAAATTGAAGGTATAATTCCAAGCAATATTGTAGTGTAGAAAATGCCATGCAATTCTGATAGCAAGGGAGTATTGTGTGAAAAAACATTGTGTAATTAATACAGTGTGGAAATGAACAATAAGTTTGTTTCAAAAGAGGTTCAAAGTGGCTGGTTACTGTGTTTTGGAATTCTTCACCAAATTCCTGTGTTGCTGGAATACTACAGAACAGCATAAAAGATTTGTATTTTGATTTCTGCATTTCTTTTTAATTTAGATTATTGAATAATATAATTAGAATTATATTGATGTACTGTGTTCCAGTGGGAAATGTAAAAGGATGATCCATGGAAAGTCAATGTTGTGTGCCAATTTGAAGGAAAAACAACACAATTTCTAACAATAATAGATAAGAATACAAATATTGCTTTTAAATATATAGTTAGTACTTATATAAAACAACATTTCAGATCATATCTGGGGGGAAAAAGGGAGACTGCAACAGCTGAGCAGCACAAAAGCAGACAGTGTACATACCAACACCAGTACAGCTTACATATGGTGTAGTGGAAGCCAATAAGTTTAACATGAAGTCTCCACCTAATGGCTTGAGTTGGACCACTGTGATCAAAGTCTGCAAGGGACTTATCATTGGGAGGAATGTGAAACGGTAAAACAACAAGCACACAGAATATATTAAAAAATTGAAACTGAAAATTGCCAAATGACATTGACCTTATCTGTTAAAATACCAATTCAAAGCTGACCTACATTTTTGTTTAAAAGCGGATATTTGTTGATTTCTGTAGCATATCAATTTCATGTCATGATCTAGTCATGTAGAAATTATCAGGTTTTCTTTTATCACAAGTAAATAATAATATCACTATGCTATAACATGCTTATACCCTGTTTTTACAAATAAACTGTTAGCCCTGAACTGTAAAGCTAATTTTCAACTTGAAATGAGTTTCATAAAAAAAGCAGAATAGCAGATTCCTCAGAGCATCATTATGAAACATATCAATTAATCGTTTAATATTTTAACTCATAAAATTGCTTCCTGCTAATTATGGTTGCAGTCACATTTATTGAAATAAAAGGATATAAAAAATAATAACATTATATACATTTCAGTGGTATTGATTTCTCTTTTTTTCAGAGCTCTGGTGTTTAAAAGGTTCACCTTCATCCAGAACACGAAGTGTACATTACTCAGAGGCAACTTTCACAAGAACGGCATGCTGGAGCCTATATCAACAAAAGTTAACAATTGCTCTGCTGGATGTCCTTTTCAGCTGGGAACAACTTGCAAAGTCCAGCACCAATGGGTCTTGGAAGGCCAATAATACTCTAATATCAACAACATGTTTGCCTTGTGTTGCCACACAGGCTGTGAAACATTTTGTGTTAAATGCATTTAAAAAAGACAATGGTACACTGTGCCTGTCCGATTCAGCTTTCAACGACATAATTAACAGTAAATGTGCAAATGCTAGAAGGGCACTAACTTGTTGAAATGTTCAAATGTGTCAATTATGTAGATATGTATATACTATGTTATATAAACTGTAAAATATAAATTGTTCATTTGTACTCTTTACTTTTTTCTGATTGGAAGGTTGAACAAACTTGAAAGTACTATTCTATGGAATCTGCAAGCTTGCACAAGCTTGCGCGAGCTTGCAAATAAACATCATCAGCCAGCTTGCACAAGCTTGCGCAAGCTCGCGCAAGCTTGCTGCGAGGTTCCAATTCTAAGCTTGCGCAAGCTTAATGAATCGCAAGCTTGCGCAAGCTTGCAAAACAAGAATTAGCAGCAAGCTTGCGCAAGCTTGCTGCGAGGTTCCAATTCTAAGCTTGCGCAAGCTTCCTTGGCAAGCTTGCCGCAAGCTTGCGACAAGCTTGCCGCAAGCATGTTAAAAGAGCTTGCGATTTTGGTTTGGGAAGTTTGTCTATTGTTCAAGACATTAAGTTGTCACTAATAAAATAATAACTTGAGTTGTTAATTAATATTGTTAGACAATGGAAGCTTCTGTTGCACTTAAGTTTGCGTTAATATCATTTATTTGTATTAAATAATATTCAAATGCTTTAATCATATCCTATTTTAAATATACTGCATGCATGACTGCCACACTTGCAAACAATTCAACCATTAAAATGAACAAATACCTGACACCTTAGATGGTTTGTTTCTAAAGGTGTTTTTAATGTTTTCAACATAAGAGTCTTGGCACATATTGATAATTCAAGTAAAGAAACAAAAACAATCTACATATTATTCTACATAATGTATAATAGGTATGTAGCAAATGTTAGATAAAGTTTTCACTAAACTAATCAATTTGTTTATGGGAAACGTCAGCCATGCAAATAAACTGATCAAAACAAGTCTACATTATTACGGTATGCTTTATGTATTATTAACTTTCTGTAATATGATTATCAAATCTCTGTTTGAAACTACTCTAAATAAAGATAAATTTGAATTACAACTTTAAAACTTGAATTTAAATATTTGTAACACTGGACATGACTGTGTAAATAATTTGTCATCATGAAGTCAATCTTAAAGGGACCTTTTCACAGATTTTGGCATGTATTGAAGTTTGTCATTTAATTCTTGAAATTGATGAATGAAAACATTGGAACTAAATAGCTCAAGTACAATACAAGAAGAAAATTAAAGAAATAAAAACAAGAGCTGTCTCCATCGGATGACATATGTCCACGAAAAACGCTTTGATTTTAGTTATGAGTATTTTTCGAAACCTAAACGCAGATTTCCAAACCTAAACGCTAACCCTAAGTTAAAGGTCAAGGTCACAGGAGTCAAACTGTTTGTGCGTATGGAAAGGCCTTGTCCATATACCCATGAATACCAAATATGAAGGTTACATCTGGAGCGACATAGAAGTTATGAGCATTTTTCGAAACCTAAAGCAAAATGTGACAGACGAACAGACAGACAGTGCCATAACTATATGCCCTCCTTCAGGGCCATAAAAAGTAATCCTCAGCTGGGATGAAACCACTGACACCCGGAGTAAAAGTCTAACACGTAAACTTCTAGGCCATCCTTGCATGCTCATGTAGTGAATACAGTATTTTATACTTTATATCAGCAATCCTTATAATGTCACAAAATATATGATAACAAAAGAAATCTCGAAATAATTCAATTGTTTCGAGTTTGTAATGCTTTATAATTTACATGTTTTTTAATAGTCAAAATATTTGTATAATCGATATTTTAGAGCATGGTAAGCATTCAGTATTACTGTTTCCTTGCAAATATCATACTTTCAACAAAAATTTGCACATTTGAAACAATTGTTTTCAATTTTGTCAAATTACCAAAACGTGAAAAGGTCCCTTTAAACTAAACAAAATAATCGGTGTCACAAAGCAAATGTCTTGTCAATTACTAATGGCATGTTAATTGGTTGTGTCATGTCATGTATGAAATATATAATTAAAAATAAAGTTTATTGGAAACTGTTCCTTTCATAAAACACGTTCATGTTAAAGATGTGCGCAACACTTTGTGTTTGATTCACTTATACAAGTGTTATTTGACCAGTATAAAGCATGAAAAAAAACCACGCTCAAAAGCTTTGAAGCAGTGACTTGTTTAGAACAAAATGAACTTTACTGGAAAAAGACGAGAAAATAAAAAATTAATATTTGAAGTTAAAAAAAATAAAAAAATGCTCATGTTGTAAAATATATAGAATGGACAGACATGAAAAGCAGCTAAAAATATATAAAAATCGCTAAGTGAAAAAGTATTTGCTCCGGGGAGAATTGGACACTGGATAAATTTATATATTTTTCACTTTACGATTTAAAAGTGGGTCAAATCCAGCAAACATCTCCTTAATTTAATGTGGCCTAAGGTTTAAGTGGGCTCGGGACTGAATAAACGAATTAATGATACTATGATCACTTTCGTACTGGATGTGTGAGCATTTATATTTGTGTACTGGAATTTGTGCAACATTGACCTTTTACAATTAACTAATTGCCGAGTTTAGACATTAACATGTGTCATGGAAAATTGTTTTTTCATCCTTTGCCAATATTAAACTTTGACATTTTGGGGTGACTTTTGACGATTTAAATGTGGTCATGCAAGTGAAAGACTGTCTCATTTAAAGCATACACTTTTACAAAGTTAAAACCTCTACAGCTGAAACCAAGTACTCGTAATAGTCAGGAAAAGCACAGAAAAATGGCAAGACTTGTGAACAAAGTTTTAACTAGTTTTAATACCGTCTAAAAATGTTTTGGTGACCATACAAACTACTCGTACTATACCGCCCAAAAATGTTTTGGTGACCATACAAATTACTCATACTATACTGCACAAAAAGTTTTTTGGACCATACAAATTACTCATAATAAAACTAATGGTTTTAATTTTGAGATGTGTTAAGTCTATAACCTTTAAAAACCCTTAAAGAATGTACCTCAAGTACAGTTTATTGCATGGTTGATTTAAATGGAATGAAGCTGAATTTCCAATACTAGAAAAGTGACAAAATTGTCACAAAACCAGGTTTTCAAAAAAATATATTTATAATAAAAAGGGAGGAAACAACCAAAGATTAATTCAAGTATGCTAATTATTTCCCTTTGCTAAGGACACAATCATTTAACAGGAATAGCAAATGTAGCCCTGACCTTGACCAACATGACCTTTGACCCCATTAAAGTGTAGATGTTAATGTGAGGTATAAACATACTAAATATTGAAGGAATTGATCACACTGTCCAATGATGGTGAACAAATGTGACAAATGATTTTAAAATCTCACAATGAACAACATAGTTATGGCCCGGACAAGCTCAATTAGAATTGTTCCGCCCGCCTGCAAACAGTCACCAATCTAATAAGCAGTTTTTTCCTTCTGAAACCTGGTAAAAAATTACGCTGATCTCTTCACATGTAACAAAGATATAACTTCCTGAATCTCAACAATACCCTTTTTACAGCGAAGTCAATATAGGAAAATGAGGGTGTCCCAGTAAGGACAATAAATATATACCCAATGACACATCCAATTCCACAAGTAGTAATGTCCATGGTGAATCCTCATTCTTAAGTCCAAAAGTATAAAACTTGGCATCATTTCATTAAAACCTTATCGGTATAATATTACTAGTTTTTGTGTACTACATTTTCACATAGCTGTAAACTGTAATTTGCATGCCAAACTAAAAAATTAATTCTAAAATGTAGTTTTCATACAATACACTTCAAACTATCTCGCTAATGTTATTCTTGATCACACCCTTCTCATACATGTAATAATAGTTACTGTTAAATTAATATAATTAATCTTTAAAACTAAGTGTTAAAGCATGTATAACTATATAGGATATAATTGATTGATAAATGTAACCGTCTTCATTGTCTTGAATGCTATGTGACGCCAAGAAATAAATTGTCTGATAAACATATACATATGCAAATACACTAATACTAGAAAATCATTTATACTCTCTTCCTTTTATTGTGAACGTCTAACCTTTATTTAAAAAGTTTGCTGAGTTATATATGTTTTGCTTCAACTTTGCTTAATCTTAATTTTCCATGCATTCTGATGGTGATATCTGCCTGCTATTATAGGTTTTAAGTAAACAATTGTGTTCTCTTAAAAATAGTTCCATTCTTTCCAATTATAAAAAATAAATGAATGAAAACAAGTTAACACATTTGGGTTGTGTCAATACAAGTTTTTAGGTTTCTTCTCTAAAAAGTTGTTCAATGCTCACCAAATTATCTTTATATCAGTTGATAGTATAATTAAAAAAAGTAACATTTCAAATTACTCTTCCTCTAATCATAATTTGTGTCTTGTTCTGAGAAAACTGGGCTTAATTCATGTGCGTAAAGTGTCGTCCCAGATTAGCCTGTGCAGACTGCACAGGCTAATCTGGGATGACACTTTACGCACATGCATTATGCCCAGTTTTGTCAGAACAAGACACATTTGTTGTTTCTGTCCTTAGAGTCTTCTTCTGTGGCTATTACCACTGCACTCGCTCCCCTGTTTTCATGCCTCGGCTGTTCCAGTCATCTCCCCTTGCATGGAGACATCAATAGCAGGTACTTGTAGTTCAGTCTGTATGATGGAGTGCCTGCTGGCCTGACTGGTTCTTGCTGCATCCCCATCCACAAGGGACAGCTGACTGGTACTGCGGGCTCGAGAACGCTGTGACATCCTAGCAGACACATATGAGCCATGTTCTGAGAAAACTGGGCTTAACGCATGTATTTAAAGTGTCATCCCACATAAGCCTGTCAGGCACACACTTTTGGCTTTAATACATTTTTCTGTTTAAAGAGTCTCTTCCACGCAAAAATCAAGCAAAGGAGGAAGGTGTCATCCCTGATTAGCCTGCTGCACAGGCTTATCTTAGTGACACTTTAAGCACATGCATTACAACCAGTTATATATATATATATATATATTAAAAAAAAAAATACATATTATAAAAGTGCTAAAAAAAGCCATTTCTTTTCAATAAAATTTGACTAAAAACCTCTTGAGCAAAGTTCATGCTAACATTACAAGTAGATCACTCATCCCCTTCACTGAAGACTTTTGTCTTTAATGAAAACCAGGTATAGAATTAAATGAGACGCATTCTGAGAAAATGGGGCTTAATGCATGTGCGTAGTGTCATCCCTGATTAGCCTATGCGGATAACACTTTCTGCTTTTATGGTATTTTTCATTCAAAGGAAGTCTCTTCTACACAAAAAGTCAGTTAAGGCAAAAAGTGTTGTCCCTGATTAGCCTGTGCGGACTGCACAGGCTAATCTGGAACAACACTTTACGCACATGCATTAGGCCAGGTTTCTCAAAACGCGACTCAAATATTCTTTAACCACATGTTAAATATAAAGAATAAATTTCTGAGGATGATTCGAATGTCAAATTTTTATTTGAAGTGATGTATTACTAGCCTCAGGATCTAAACAGAAATTGACTCTTTCATAATATATACAACCTTGCTAGAAACTTGCAACTTCATTACATTTTGTTTTAATAAACACCACATTCCCTGGTGCTTCCAATATACTACAAACCTTGAAGTTCGGTCAGTCAATGGTGCCTCTTCAAGGTTCAGGTTTGATGAAGACGTTCTTAGATTGCTGCCTTTTGAGCTCGAGTCTACGAGGCTAATTCCACTGACGGGAGTTGATGGGGGTCCCTCGTCATCAGTTTGCATGCTTACCAGATTGTTCCTTCCCTCGCTATGTGTATCATAACATTTAGTAAGTACGTATAAGAAATAATTTCTATATTATAAAAGTATAATTAAGTGAATACGAAATAAAAATACATATAGCAGAGAAATATTGATGTTCAAATAATGACTAATTTGATGTTACACTATAGAAATAATGGTGAACAAAAAATATTCCAAAGAAATCAGCCAAATAATCTTCAATGAATTTAGCTGCACTTTGAGCAAACATGGCTTTATGCATGTGCATAAATTTCTGTCCCATCTTAGCGTGTGCTGTCCCAGATTAGTCTGTGCAGTCTACGCAGACTTATAAGGGATAACACTTCCATCCTAGACTCAATTTTCATTTAGAAAAGATTTCCTTTTACCAAAAAAATCCATTTAAGTAGAAAGTGTTGTCCCTTATACACCTGCGCAGGCTTAGCTGGGACAGCACTTAATGCACACGCATTAGGCCCTGTTTTTAGCCCGTTGCATGCTGGGAAATTTGTCGTCTGCTAAAATGTTGTCTGCTCAATTTCTAAAAATAGCATTTTCTTCGATTTTTTTCAAAGAATGCTATCAGAATAGCAAACAGTTTGGATCCTGATGAGACGCCACGTTCATCTGGATCCAAACTGTTTGCAAAGGCCTTCAAAATTCGGTTCCCGCACTGAAAGAGTTAAAGAGCTCACCAAATTTATTTATAATGCCTCTGTTGCAAACATTGACCTAATAAAGCAGGGTCGAATAAATGTTCCTATCTCCGGTCAACAGGAAGTAGTGTATTCCTACACACGCTGTGACACATAGTTGAGTGTAACCTTTCCAATACACTACACAAGGGTGTAGTATTTTACCAATATCAGCTGCTATCATAATTGTAGACCAAGAGAAAAATATCATATTCTCGATTGTTTTTTTATTTATTCTCATATTTTCAATAGGAAAGTATTAAAAGGAACAGTTTAAATTGGAACCATTTTTTACGTGACACAATCGGTAGTTATTTGGTCGTCTGGAATGTTGTTTACATGTAGGAGGCTCGACAAGAATAATTATATTGTTATGTCAATTTATCATTTGTCTTTGATAAAATGTGTCAACGGCATGAGGCACAATAAATCAAATACATGGTTGGTGCCGAGATGGAGAAAGTTTATCAGGTTCGACCCAAAAACGAAAAATAGGGCCTCACCGGATAAACTTTCTCCATCTCGGCACCAACCATGTATTCTTTATATTGCCATTTTTGAGATGACAATTTGGAAACATATGACCTGGTGGTTGGACACAAAGGTGAGGGTGCAAGACAAAATGTTTTTTTGCACTGTACATGGGTGAAACAAAGTTAATATTTTGTTTAAAATAATACTGTGAAATCATTTATTTTCGCCAGCACGAAATTTCGTCATTTTTATAAAAATGACGTTTTCGTCAGCACTTAAATTCGCCAATTGAAAAAAAATGCTTCAGTCAATATCTGATTTGTTTGTCCGAAATATATCACGGTTGCCAAAAAATCGTAGTGGGGAAAGAGGAAGGACACTTGATATTCACTTGCAGGTGGTGGGGCCTGTTTGTCACATGTCAATATACTAGTCTTTTGTTATCAGGTGACCAGTAATTTGCCCCCATTAGTGTATCATTATCATGATTAGCGGATTAGTGGGACCGAATAACCGTTTACGAGTTTTTGAAACCCGGGTTTAAAACAGTGAAGCCAGTTGCCAATTGGTCCTATTCATTTATTATCAGAACAGAACAGAACATTTTATTTTAGCTTAAGCATACAGCTCATCGCCATAAACATACATATGCAATAACAGCATGCGTGACAATTATATACAAAACATACATCCTTTTGAGGAAAGATCAATTTAAAAAGTAATGACATACAACATGTTTTAGTGAGAATGTCACCTGGATGGGGTTAATACAAAGTGATCATGTAATGTTAACACGAAATTTAATAATTGTTACAAATATAACATTATTCTAAGCTTATTGTCTTTGTGGAAGATATATCATTTATACTACACATATAGCACATCTTCTCGTAACTTAAAGCATTTTAAACAAAAAATGGCAAGTTTTCTTAACACTATTTTGTTTGAACAATTAAGTAGTTCGATAAACTTGAACATACTAGGTCGTGATCTGTAATACTTTGGAATTAATGTATTCCTTATATCGGCATAATAAGGACATTTAATAACAAAGTGATATTCATCCTCGATATCATTGAGGTTGCATAAAACACATTTGTGTTGATCTCTGACAATGTTCTGGTGTCTACCCGTTTCAATTAATAATTTGTGAGACGACAAACATAATTTAGCAATAATATTCCTATGTTTTTTATTTTCAACAATATCAAGATACGCAGATCTTTCGAATATTGGTTTCAATTCTTTATATAAAATCATTGAACTAGATGAGGTGATACTTGTATTCCAGTTAGTGATATACTGGTCTCGTCATCTGGTTTTAAGTAGCGATATTAATTGATTAGAGTTCACAGATTCGGGGAATAGCCATACATCGTTAAAACCGGTTTCGTTTAGAATGTCCCGTACTTTTGATGACCAATTGTTTGTGTTATTTTTGCGTTCAATTTCTAATCTCTGTGATAATAAAATGTGTTTAAGAATACAATAACCCTCTTTTACAGTATATAATTTCAAAAAGTATTTCACGATCCTGACATATCTGTCTAAATACAAGGGGAATCGACCAACTTCGGCATATAGCGATAATGAGTTTGTTGACATCTTAACATTCAATATTCTTTTACAAAATTTACGATGGACGCGCTCAATGTTTTCCGCTTTCATAAATCCCCATACCTCACAGTTATAGTTTAAAATTGATGATACATATGCGTTAAATAAATTTAACATGATATGTATAGGTACGTTCATGTCTTTTGTGAGAGTGAACAAAGAATGCATCGCTTTTAAAGCTTTGCCATACAATGTATTTGTTGCGGACGCAAAAGATCCGCCGCTTGACATGACAATTCCAAGGTTATTAAAATTGTTAACAATTTCTATTTCTAGACCTTTATATGTCCATTTTAATGTTTTACTAATTATCATGGCCAAACTAATAACAATCTTACCTTTATCGGCGAAAATTAGAGAAGGTGCGAAGATTATTGGATAAAATGTGTCAGCACACTGTTTGGTCAGTTTTCAATAAAGTTTCAAGAGTTTAGCATTGTAAATATTTGATCACTTTAAGTACAATAATTTACGGAAGTGTAAAATTAACAGTGCATTATGGGGCAGCGGTTTCATAGGGCAAAGTTCAGATTTAATTGTAACAACCAATGGACGAGTGAGTTTAAATTTGATTGAATGCAATAGGATACAAAGAAATGTTTAATTGCGTCATACCCAGTCATTCGAAACACGTGCTTTACGGGGATTTCCTGGAAATCGCGCAAAAATAAAACTTAATTTTTGAAAACAATTTCCCTACTTTTGGATGGAACTAATCGTCATGATTGCTAATTTCTCTTTACCTGTTACGTTTTCAATTGCTAAAAGTAACAAACATTTGAAACATGTATCGTAAAACTTGCAAAAGATGTCGATGATTAAAAAGATCAATAGCCCATAAAACGAAGCACAGGCTATTTTTACACCTGTATTGTAGTTGAAGGCAAACAACCAAACACAAATCAAAATGTTCTGTATTTATTTGTAATCAATGCGGAGAATGTATATGGTAAATATATACATCACCATCTTTTAATTTTGTTTATTGTCTTTGATCCGGATCTAATTCGGTGCGTGGAGGCTGTATAATCTTCTGCAACAACACTGAAAAACACACTACACACAATGGGTAATAAAGTTGTTAACAATTAGCGATTATCTTTATAAATCAACCTAAACGAAGTCAACGCAGTCGATACAGCTGTACTGCTTTCGCGTTTTAGAGTAATGTCACGTGTCAGTTAAGTACACTGTGTAATCTACACCCGTTTGCGGCAAACCCGGATTTATTTTGATTACGTAACAGACAGAGTATGTATGCGTGGATTACGTTGGATTTTAGTGCCTCATGCCTTTGGTAATTCAGTCTTAATTTGTTCAAATATGGGACATTATTGTTCGTTAGGATCTTGAATTCGTCAATCAGTCGACTGACGAAATATACGAAAATTAATGCCTGACGATATATAATGGTTTCACAGTACACAATTATGTCTTATGATCAATTAAATAATACATATGTCTAATGTTCAATTAAACATGGATACATTGTATCAGTAATAATCCAATTGTTGTCAAGAACACAAGAGTGAGACCAAAGCAAATTGTTATTCAAGCCCTCATGGATTATTTAAAAGAGCATTGTGGACACAATGACATAATCATGATCATTAATAATTTCTTTGTTTCACTATTTAGGTATTTCTGCTTTTTTATTCTCAACTGTCTACACTTAGATAATTTAGATTTTCTGAATTGCAACCGTTTATAGAACTTTCATTGCTTACGATTTTAGAAGTTTTGTGACAATAGCTGGGAGTAAATCAATCCTGCTCCACTTTGTTTAACCCTTTTAACTGCGCAGAAACAAATTTGTATCAATATGTAGTCCATTAGATAATGACATTTAACTGAAAACCTTTCTTTATAGATTCTAGTACTAAAGGCTGCATTTGTAAATGTAAGACACTCATGAGCAGCAAACAGCATAAAACCTGAACAGCCGGCACATTTCTTGCAGGCTAAGAAATGTGCAGTCTTTAAGTTACTCTCAGTATGGTCCAGTTTTATGACAGTTTCATAAAGTCATTTTTGATTTGCTAATGCGCAGGAGAGGGTAAATGCTGGCCCTGGCGCTTACCTTATGGGTGGGAGGCCTATTTTCTTGTAGTGTTTCCATCCTTCAATGAAGGACCGGGACACCTTGTTCTTTGTATAATGCTTCAAAATCTTCATCAGGACCTGGTCGGTTCTGCATCTGTAAGTACCGTATATTATGATAACTTATATGTTTGTAACAATTTCCCTGTATTTTCAAGAATGAATATGTTGCTATACATTTACAAAATGCTTGTGGTGAATTTTACTCAAAAGAAATCATGTTTCATTCCAATGCCCTTAGAAATGTTACATAAGACTGAACAATGTTTAATATGCAATAATTATGCATGTTTTAAATTTAAACAATTTCCTACAATTATGCAAGAAAGAGTCCACTATGATGGGAGTCTGCAAAGTTTAAGTTAATTTTCTTGCAAATAAATTTTTTACTAGTTTAAACAGTGTAACCATGCAAACTGTTGTAACCTAGAACATAACTGCTTGGTAAATGGCAACCAATACAGGAAAGCATGGTCACTCATAACAAACATAATTTTTGTGAACAAACATTTCCATTTACAAGAGTTGTCCACCTGTAAATGAACAATGATTTTGAGCTCTGCAGGACATTTATAAATGAATTTCATATAAACAAATATCAAGTGAAAATAATTTGGATGAAAATCTAACAAATATTTTTTGTCTCAAATAACAAAGGAAACTGAGCAGTCCTCAGACTTTCCCAGATGTCTAAAGAAAGGGGCTAGTAACTCTTTCAGTGCTGGAACCGAATTTTGAAGGCCTTTGCAAACAGTTTGGATCCAGATGACAGAACGTGGCGTCTCATCTGGATCCAAACTGTTTGCTATTCTGATAGTATTCTTTGAAAAAAATCAAAGAAAATGCTAATTTTAGAAATTCAGCAGACAACATTTCAGCAGACGACAAATTTCCCAGCATGCAAAGAGGTAAAATGAAAAGAAGGCAAGAAAACATTACAATGACTATGTAATTATTTAGGCAAGTGCTCTACAAGTTAAAATGAGGGCTGACCACTTTGTCACAGGCGTTTAGAAGCCGTGCCTGTGGCTAATTCAAAGAGGGTGTAACTCAAGCATAAATGAATAGCTGCGCGTGCAAATTGTGTCTTGTAGATCAACACTTCAAGGGGATGAAATATGTGAAGTTCCATTCAATCACTTAACCCTTTCCCACTCAGAAGCAAAGTGAAAATGGCTATGAGCCAACAGCATAAAACCAGAACAGCCTGCTTGTAACTCCCAGTCTGTTCAGGTTTTATGCCTTTTGCTGCTCATCAGTAACTAAGGGTTGGAAATGAAACCTTTACAACTTGAATCTAGTAAGAAAGGTTATAAATTGATTATAACTTTTTTAAGGGACTACAAATGCGTTGAAATACATATCTATGTGGTAAAGGGTTAAAGTTTCAGTTTGATCACTTGAGATTGTAGAAGTTGTTTGCTCCGAAAATCGTGTAACAGTTTATTTGGACAGACCAACAGACAGATTGACTTCAATGAAGCCCTTGTCAAACTTTGTTTGCAGGGGTATTACTAGCTTTTAAAGTTTAGGACATACTTTTTTATGTTGCATGGAAAGTAACAATTAAACAACTCATTTTTTATTCTCAAATGCATCTCACTGACATATTTATAGAAAACAAATACCTGCGTTACAAAATATACTAAAACCAAAACACAGCCTTGTAAGAGATGGAAAATAACACAGGATCACTGGTAAAGAAAAGTGTCATTCACATATTTTCTTTATTTTAATGATTTTCCATTTAAGCACAATACAAATGTGGAATTAGTTCGCTTAACTATTAACATTTTATGCAGACTAACAGAACTACCAACAAATCAGACAAAATAGGATCTTCTATATAACCCTCTTTAAATTCGATTGTGACTTATAAAATACAATATGAGATTTGTACTGGGAAAATTGGGCTTAATACAGTCATGTGCGTTAAGTGTCATTCCTGATAAGCCTGCGCAGGCTGCATAGGCTAATCATGGACATTAAGCCCAGTTTTCTAGGAACAGGCTCATCTTCTATGCTTAAACCCATTACAACTTATGGCCCAATTCCACTACGAAAAAACAAGCCCACGATTCCCTACATTTTATCACATTTATTGAATCGGGAAGACTCGTGAAGTCTACGATTCAGTTCCGACACTGGTATGATTGAGTTGCGACAAATCGTGGGGTGCGGTTGAAGTCTTCCGAAAAGGGTCGCGACTTCACTACGATGTGTAAGAATCTACTGCGATTGTACTACTAACGATGCAGATCAGTCACCGAACGCACCCATGAATTAGGCGCCAATATCTATTGATATTGATCTTAATCCCGAGAATCTTAGCGGGCTCGCAACTCACTCTGGGTGAACTCGTGAGAGTCTTGATCTAAATCGTGAGAATCTTAGCGGGCTCGCAACTCACTCGGGGTGAACTAGTGAGAGTCTTGACAAAGTCGTAGCTGATTCGTAGACAGATCACGTGATCACCGATTTCCTGATTGAGTCTCAAATTACCTACGATTCTATTACCACGCCCAAAGAACGCACTTCGACGCTGTTACGAGTCAACTGCGATCAAATTCAGTCTTGGAGGTCCTGGCCAAATTTTAAACACGTTTAAAATCTGGCGACGATTTTTCGGGAGCTCACGAGTTGCAGGAATCACTTACGACTGGCCAATGACTAGCTACGAATGAGCTAGTACCTTCGCCGATTGAGCTACGAATGTCCCAGACCTCAAAATATTGGAAATCGGGACAAATCATGGGGAATCTGGTCATAGTGGAATACCCCTATAAGATACATATTTTTACGAATTTGTTGTCTCTCAGAAAGTTACATTTAATTTAAGACCTTTCTTACTAGATTCAAGTTTAAAGGCTTACTGTCCAACCCTTAGATACTGTTGAGCAGCAAACAGCATAAAGACCTGAACAGACTGCAAGTTTCTTGCAGGCTGTTCTGGTTTTATGCTGTTTTCAAATAGCAATTTTCTCTTTTCTTCTGAGTGGTAAAGGGTTAATAATATTATGGTCAGTGCTCACTCACTTGTTTAGGAGCTGTCTCTCAGCAGCGTGGTTATGAGACAGGTAACCAAGGGCGATGGCCGCGCAGCCTCGAACTTGTTCCGCCTCAGATAGCAGCAGCTTTGTCAGGTAGTCTATAGCCTTGATGGCAATTATTGCAGACGGCACACCTGGTGCATCATAAATATATTGATATTATAACTATAAAAAAAATTCAGGTTAAAATGCAAGAAATAAACGCATTAAAGTAATTGTATGTGTATGCAAATCTTTTAAACTCCATTAATAGTGCATACATTTTGTTATAAATTAGCATATACAGCAGTACAATATTAAGATGTAAGATGACTAAATTTGAAATGTATCTGATTTCACATGTGGCTTAATTCTTTTATCATTAAACTTCTGTTTCCTCATTCTGTTAATTTCTTTAAAGTACATGTACAAGCATCAACAACTCCATATATCTGGAATATAAAACATCATATTTGAGTATTATTTTTACAGCATATGCCTTCTGTGGTAACAAAGATATAAAAATAGCTCTCAAAATGAGACAGAAAACATAAACATTTGCATCATGTGGTTATTGAAAGAGACTTTTTTTGTTACAAATGCTTGATTGTCATTGATTGTGGGATCATAGGAAATAAGAAATAATTAGAAACAAGACTATTGCAAAGCAATATATGTCCCCTACCGGCTCCACCATTGTCAGATTTATATATATATATTTGTTGCCCTAGCAACCAGAATTCTTGACGTAGGAACAAAATGAAAAGACGTGCATAACCTCTATATTGCCATCTGACCATGTTTCAAGTTTCATAAAAAATATGAAGATCTTTTAAAGTTAGACAGACAGACAGACAGACTCACAAACAGACACACAGAGCGCAAACCATAAGTCCCCTCCGGTGAAAATGGTAGGGGACAATAAAAATAACTAGTTAAGTAGTTTACAATGACATACACAATGATCCAGACTAATGCAAACATAAAAGTAGTTTGGTGTTTTTTATGTCACATCTAAAGCTTTTATAAAGGCTGCCACTTCCATTTACTATGAAGAATCCTAAGATATCATTGAAGTCAGAGCTCCAGATAAGGATTTAGTCTAAAGGGTATTTCACCCCCTGATATTATTGTTAAAGCGTATTTTACTCCTTTGTTTCTGCCATAAAGTGTATTAAGGAATATATAGGGGTATTTTCCATTTCCATAGAAAACTGACTAAGTGAATGGCGTGTTTAATCTAGAAATATTATTAGTTGTTATTTATATAATTAAATGCAAACAGAATGAATTTAAAATTACGATATGAACAGACTTTCTTTAAAAATATTCCCGCAAGAGCCGCTGGTTGCTTAAAACGTCCCTTTTTTGATCCACAGACATGATGGGCCGCCATTTTTATTACAAGCTCATTTTGATTGACTTACTTTTGATTTAAATGTTAACTTACACTAAAAACTCAACTGGATTATTGGTTAAACCGGTTACGCACTTTTATCGATTTAAAATACGTACATGGATTTGTATTGCGTTTTGATACGTACTAGGCCTATTTTTAATGCGTTTTTTTATTTTTTCAATGCGTAAATACGCAGATACGCCTCTTATCTGGAGCTCTGATTGAAGTCTTTTAGAAAGAGATTGTAAATGATCCACCAGTGGGGCTCTCTCTGTTGCATTGTGCTAACGATATCCATTAAAATCTAAACAATTGCCTTTTTGAATCTTAAATACAAAACCTATAGGCAATTGTTATGCTAAAGTGGAAGACTATACTAGTTGAAAGGCTTCCATGTCTTACCAGCTCTAGTGTGCGCGAGTCTGGCTATACAATCAGCTGCTAGCGCCAATATCTGGTCAGACTGGGAGTCCTGCAGAAGGTCCACCAGAAGTTTGATACCTGTCGCCGACGACAACGCTTGCTCTTCATCCGGTATTATTCGAGACAGTACCACCACCTATACAGGCATTATATAGATGTGGAAAAAGATGATTTTGCGCACCAACTACAGTCATCAAAATAAGAAGCACAAAGCCCGCCTTAAAAACACAAAGATCCTTAGAAAGCCAGTGTCAAAAGTGCCAATTTGATAATTGCAACGGTACTGTATGTGTTCTATTTTCACTTTTTAAGTGGTCTGAATAGGATATTTAGGTTAATAAGACATTAAATATCTGGAGTTAGAATCTCCTTTCTATAAGAAACAATAATTTCTAATATACCACGTCACTTAATAACATACAAAAATTTATTGACAGTCATTTCTCAAAACAAATTGATTCTGTCAAATTTTACTAAATACCATAATTTTAAATTATTAAAAAAAAATCCAAGGTTTTATTGTCATAATTCCACAATACATTAAATCTCACCTGAAAGGCTGCATTGCACCTGTAATACTCGTCAGAAGACTGCAGGAATGGAACGAAGCAGCTGAATCTGACCCCGCCCTGCTCTGCAATCTCTTTCTGTTGGCTGATGTTGTTGTATGCAAAGGCAGCCAAGGCTGAACCTGCAAGCAGTCGCACCACGTCGTCCTGCGCGTACATCATCTTCAGAATTCTCACATAGCTGAAGTCTATTGTCCCATTAATCTCTTCGAGAATGTTTTGATTGCCTGGAAAACATTATCAATGTTGTTTGGTTCGGTTAAAAGTTAACACATAAATATATTTTTGTGAAGAATATTTCTAATATTAAAGCGGGTATATACGATTTTTTATTTGTGTTAAATTGTAATAAATTGATAAAATATGTAACAATAACACAAAATAGGCAAGAACAATTATACATTTAATACGAATTTCATAATAATGCAGCAAAGACAGATTAGCTCCCCGAGTCGATTCTGACGAACATATTTTCCTACAATAACCGAAGCATTCGTCTTTTTATTAGGACCAGAGTTAGTGTTCGTGTGTCGTATGAATATATATCGTTGCAGAAATTTAAAATGAACCGTTAAACTAAGTTAAGATTCATATCATACATGCATGATATACATGCTGGCGAATTCGACTGTACAGCCGTTTTCGATTTCAGAATTAAATATCTGGCTTATTTAGCATTTTTCGACATATGTTTTTCTGAACTTTTATTTTATTTTATATTGAAAGATAAATATAATAAGTTTTTTTACACAGTTTATATAAATTCATTTTTATTTGACAAAATCGTATAAACCCGCTTTAAGGCAATGCATGAGTCACTAGCTAGCAAATAAAATAAATTTTTGGAGATCATATATGTCTTTTATTATGTTATCTAACAAAAGACGGACTAGTCCCTTTAACAGTAGAAAGCCAATTAACAAATCTGAGGTCCAAGTAATCATGTGACAGATCATATTGGTCCTTTTTTACTATATTGAGGGCATATAAAGACGCCTCAAAATTAGTTTCAATGCAGGTAGTCTTTTTTAGAAAATTGTTAAGTCATTTTTTTGCTATTGCTTAAAAATATCAAAACAAAGGACAGCTACAATTTATAATGCACAAAGTCAACAGGTTGTTCAGGTACATTGCAAATTGAACAATGTCCATGATTTAGTCCTATAAATGCATTACAAAACACCAATCCATGACATGTTAAAATGACATAATCCCAGTAACATAATGTACCATGATAACTGTACTTGCTAATCATTCTCTGTTAAACCACAAAATGGAAAAAAAACTAATGGCTTTTATAATGATTCTATTTTCACACATGTAAAAACAATGCATGAATACATATCGTATTACAAGTTGAGGACATTTAGATCATTTCATACAAAGGAACCCGTTTCTATTTCGTTAATTATGTAGAAAAAACAAGTGCTTTAAGCACTGCATGGGTAGTCATTTGCAACCATATATGAACGCTATTTTGGACAAATACTTATATATAAATATACAAACTCTTCATTTGTATGCAGTGAACACTGTGGGAGACATGCACACGTAGTACTTTTAAATCATTATAATTAGATAATAGCTATAATAATTATAGCTCAAGAAAACATATTTTTTAAAGGATCCTTTTCACATTCCCAATAAGGAGTTGTATGAGATTTGTCTACCTTGATAAAACAAATCGAGAACAAGGCTGATGATGTGGAAGCTGGGATTGCTTATATTCAGAGGATGAAACGTTAATAAAAAAACAAAATGTTTAATTTATCGTTTTACATTTCACAGTTTAAGTAATTTTTTTTTAGTTCATTTATACTTGTTTCCAATCATTTGTTTATAGATCTTATACAAAATAAATTGTACCATCACAATGCAGTCACTTTTCATAACGTAAGTATGGCTGAATGGGTTAAGTTTCCCCTGGGAACTGCTTTGCCATACCCCGGGTACTTTGAAGTATACTTCACCGTACACTGATTTTCAAAAACGAAAAAAATTGGGTACGAAACAAAATGTGGGTACGAAAATTTTGAGTACAAAAAATTTTTGGGGTACGATTCTTTTTAATTTGGAATGGGGTACCTGTAAGTATACCGGGTACCCAAAAGTATCATTTGAAAATCGGTGTACGGTGAAGTATACTTCAAAGTACCCGGGGTACGGGGAAGTAGTACCCGGGGGAACTTGACCCATTCAGCGTGACTGTGATTAACGTCATGATTTTGTTAACTGAATTCTTTTTTACTCATTATTGCAGGATTGTCAAAGTGAATTGACCTGTCTTATAACATTGAAGGTAACATTCTAATTGATGTCATTTTCTATGGAGCTGTATTTGCTACATAAATATATTGTACATTTGTTTTATCAGAGATTCATATTTGTACACACAAATTATCCTGCGTTAAATTACTACATAATTTGTGTGATAAAGAGTGTCCAGGATAATTTCATTATTTAATGCATATCTTTAAGAACAAACATATTCTTGAATCATTTAAATAAAATAAACAAGAAATATCTTTAAAAAAGATATACGGCGTTGATTGTGGTTTGAGTTTGTGAAAGGTAAAGAGTTCAAAAAATGAGACCAAGGATAGCGAATGTCTTTTTCTGTGCAGTTCTTAGCTGGATCACACGCAATACGGGATGTTATGCGGAGTTTTCGCGGCTTATTTTACATAATTACATATTGCTGGTCATAAACCTATAGATACAAAACAGAAAACCAAATGAAGAATGGAAGTGAAATTTAAACATATGAGTCAACCGGCCACACGCGAAGTATCCGTACATATTTTAAATATTTATACGCGCGTTCTTCGAACAAACCTGTTTTAGTGGTTTGTCGGGCATTGCTTTTTGATTCGATTATTAACAGTATCGAGAATCATCGCGCTCATGCCAATAATACATTAGGCAATATGGTGGAATAATTCTTGTTAAATTAATTAAAAATAATATTTATCATGGTATTGTTGAAAACACATAAAGAATCTATTATTGACATACCATAATTATATCGCTGAATATCTTCATTTAACATCTTTTGTGGTCTAAAGAAAATCTCAGTTCACCTAGTTCACGGATAGGGTCTATATTATATAACAAACTGGCCACAAACTCAGGTCAGCACATAAGCGTCTTCGGACGCAGCGATGACCTGTAAATAAACCCTGATAACTCGCGGGTTGAAATGCAATGCATTAAAGTGAGGCCACGCTTCCACTGCTTTTTATACTTTTACATGTTAACACGTTGATAGGAATATGAAAGTCAGTACTAAAATGAGAACATAGCCTTTAAGTAAAAAGGCTGTTGCCTCTGAAAATAAAAGGTGGACGCACAAACTGTATTGATGTCGAGATTGAGTGTAATATTGTTCTATCTATTAAGCCTTTTCATTAGAGATAAAATTGTTTCATGCTGAACACGCAGTAAAACGGTGTTACAAAGACGCGGACATGTTTCCAATGTTCTGATGGTATGCTCATATCAGCCTATGGGATAACTGAATTGTATTCATTCTGAACTAGCCGCGGGAAATTTTATTTGAATTTTATTGGACAGTTACAAAGGTCAGGTAAGGTGAAAAGCTGGCATATACAGCTAACGCCGAAAAACAATCATATCCAATCATTTTATTTCATTTTGGTTTATGGTCTGGAAAATATATCTAGACATAACATAATAATTATCTTCCTTGCTGTTAATTTATTTAGTAACTGTAAAAAATAAAACCATCAACAATCATAAATTATGTTCATGATCATTTTGTTGTTTCTCAATAACTAAACAAGAGCTCCGCAGTTGGAGACGGATGCCCCCCCAAAACAGGGCTTCAACACAGGATTTTTTGCAAAAAACTGACCATAAGAGTTAATCTTATCATATAAGTGTGACTTAGCCACTTAAATAAGTTTTTAGTTGAAGACTTAAGCTATGGTATTTCTGTTGCAGGCGACACACCCTTAAGTCATATAATGACCAAGGCAAATACATCTGGCAATGTATCAGGCGCCATGGTGGAGTACATGGTTGCTGATTTTCTATGAAAATTCATAGAGGCCAATTTATCTGTAACAAGAGCACCGCATAACGGGTGCCAGACGCTCGGCTACGGGTGCAGTTTTGAATAAAAGAAAGCTTGTCAGAATTTATTTTTTATATTTTAAAGGTCACAGTGACCTTGACCTTTGACCTAGTGACCCAAAAATGAGTGTGGCCTGTAGAACTCATCAAGGTGCATGTACATATTAAGTTTCAAAGTTGTAGGTGGAAGCAATTTGATTTTAGAGCCAATGTTCAAAACCTTAACAAAATGTTAAAGTTTTAGCACGACGCAGACCGCGGACGACTGACGGCGGACGTCGGACAACGAGCTGGCTATGACAATACCTCAGGTTTTCTCCGAAACCGCCGAGCTAAAAAAACAGGCCAATTGGTCAATCCCCTCACGCATTATCAATCGGACATGATTTTCACATTCAATGTCACAGTAACTTTGATCATTGACCTAAATGTCAATGACTATCTACTGTTAAAGGTCAATGCATCTGAAAAGTATGAGGCCCATCACTAAAGCCTTTGATGACATATCAAATGGAAACCAATTTAATACTTAATGTCACAGTTACCTTTACGTTCGAACTTGTGACCCAAATTTCAATAGGGGTCATCTACTGTCCATGGCAAATGCACATGTGAAGTATCAATCCTATCGGTAAATTCATTTACACGTTATTGATCAGACATGATTTTCATAACTTATTGCGACATTGACCTTGACCTTTGACATTATGACACACATTTGAATATGGGCTACCTACTGTCCAAAGCCAATGCACATGGGAAGTATTCAGTCAATTTGTGAAGCAGTTGACAAGTTATTGATCAGAAATGATTTCACACTTAGTGTGACAGTGACCTTGACCTATTGGCCCCAATTTCTAAAGGGGACATCAACTGTCCAACACCAATTCACATGTGAAGTATCAAGCCAATCGGTCCCTCTCTTCACAAGTTTTTGATTGCAAACAATGTTCACACTTAGTGTGAATGTTGGCCTTTGACCTAATGGCCCCAATTTTAATATGGGTCATCTACTGGCAAAGGCCAATGCACATGGAAAGTATCAAGCCAATTCGTAAATCTGCTCACAAGTTATTGATCCAAAATAAACTGCTCTACAGACAGACCGACAGACAATATCCAGCAAAACAATATACCCCCTCTTCTTCCAAGGGGGGCATAATAACTTAAGTATATTGATTAGAGTTTTAGCTTTACTTACGGATATTTTGTTTTTTTGCTAAAATGTGGTAAAGTTACAGTTTTAGGATAACTTACAGCAGTATTTTTACAGTACAGAAAAAATATGAAGAACTTTTAAAGTTATCGCAGGATCCAGAAAAGCGTTATGGACTGACAGACAGAGCGCAAACCAAAAATCCCCTCCGGTTTCACCGTTAGGGGACAACAAGCAAAGTCATTGAATTGATATCCCCCGCCAATAAGCTTCTGGACACAAAAGTGTTATATTTGACACTCAAAAAAGCATTGTTTCAAGATACAAAGAGCCATAACTCTGTTATTAACAGATGATGTATGATGCCATTTGGCGTGAATCATCCTCTTATCCATATACTCATACCTGAAGTTTCAATGAAATTCGCCAAAGGACTTCCAAGATATGGCTACGAACTTACGGACGGACACATGGTTTTGAGTGTATCTTTGTGTTTTAACTGTAAAAGTTAACTTAAAAATTTAAAGTGTTTCTTCACATTAAAACCTTCTCTTTATCCACCTGGTTTATAAATCCCTATCATTTTGTTTTGACAAATTTATGAACCCCTGTAATACATCTTTAAAGTCGAATGCAGATTTGTTAATAACAATTTTCTTAGTTCAAGTAAGTCATTCTTTTACACAAACTATGAACTGCAAATGAAATACCGGTAGATCATCCAGAATAAAACCCAATATACATGTAAATAAATCCCGTATTGATTCGTGGATTAAGAAAATAATTTGACACAGAAAGGACTGGGCACTTAGTGGGGGTATAAGAGTGCATGGTATGCCTTTGCATAGTAACACTGAATAAAGAAAACATAATACAATTTTTTCCATATTGTCAATATATCATAACATTTGCATAGCATTAAGTTCACAGTACAATGAGTGATTTAATATAAATTATGATTACTTAAGCAATAGGCTTTTCTCAAGCTGATAAGCTTATGGATATATTGACTCTTAACCCTTTCCCCGCATAAAAAGCAAAGTGAAAATGGCTTTTGCAACCAGCATAAAACCAGGACAGCCTGGGAGTAGGTGTCTGTACGAAATCAGCCGCCTGGTTTGAAGGCGTAAATTTAGCAAAAACCAGCTGGTTTTCATCAGAAAACCAGGTGTAAAAGACTTGCATACCAGGCGTATAGGACACGTAAACCTGGCGTAAAGGACATGTTAACCTGGCATAATATGGTGGATTATGCAAATGAGCTGGTTTTAAAACCAGGCGTCAATTTTAAAAACCAGGCTTAAAGTAGCGGACGTAATTATGTAAAATCCAGGCGTATACAGCCTGGCATAAATTTACAAATCCAGGCGTAAATTTATCAATCCAGGCGTAAATAAAAAATCCAGGCGTAAATGTTTCTAGTGTTTCTACATTATTAAGGTCATTGATTGAAAATGTAACTCCACCAGCATTCTTCCTCCCCAATCCTTTGACAAAACATTAATCTAAAATACAAATTGATATTTAGTACAACTACATTTGAACTATTTCAAACACTGTAATTTCGAATCAATGGCTAATTAAAACTTTTTATCTTATCCAAGGCTCCGCAGCAGCTTGGATTTAAAAGGGCAGGGACTGCTAATTTAAATATAAAAGTTCTCATTAAATATGAGGAAAAGCAATCAGTGTTCAGTATAATGACCAGACATACAGTTTAACTTAAGATGACATTATATAAAGCATTAAATACAGCCATAATAATTCACTGTACACAACATTTACACTTTTTCATTCATATTTTTATCTATTTTTGTTTTTGCTTTTCATTTGTATTTTTATAATTTATGTTTCAAATTGTGTTGTTTTTTCTTAAAATTGCATTACATTTTTAACTTGTACATGTACATTTCCCAGGGACAATTATACATAAATATGATAACGCTATATTATAATAATTATTTAAACTTCAATAAACTACATAAAAAAGGGATGCAGAATTGAAAATACAAACCTTTACCAGCTGTTAGTCTTCAGTATTCCAAAAAACAGACAGTGCTGAACACTGAGACCATATCAGTGTAACATGTGCCACCAACAAACTTATTGTTTCCACATTGAAGTAATCACACATTGTTATCAACACACAATACTTCATGGTGTCAGTATTTCAATACATTTAAACAATACAATTATAAGCCCTAATGTTGCTTAATTATTCCTAAAATTTAGTTCAGAGTCAGTTGCAGAAACCCAGCTTGTTTTCAAACAGAAAACTTCCGGTGCAATTTGACCAATCAGGGACCTTTGTATAGGTCCCTGGACCAATTGAAAGTCTGTCTTATCAGATGTTTTACAAGCAGGTACTTTCCCACTGGATGTTACTGCAGTGAATACCTCAAGACCAGGTCATCTGGTGGTCAATCAGGGTTCATCAGAACATAATGCAAACAAAGCTACAAAGTTGGATTGTTATTGTTTTCCCAATTTATTCATTTTAACTTAAAGGGACTGTCAACTTTAAAAAAGTTGGTAAGTTTCCATATTTTCAGTATATTCGGTAATAAATATTACTGGGTACAGGTACCAGGTAACTACCAGTTAACTATAAATAACACAAGTAGATTGATCATCTGATTGTCACATGGTAAACCCAGAAATGCAAATTGTGCATGAGTGGTGAATTGTATATATTTTATATATAAATTGATCAATCTACTTACATTATGTATAGTGTGTTTATCGTTATGTCACCTATTTTGGCGATGTACTTTCGATTTCACATCGAGAAATATTTTATTACCGAATATCCTGAAAATATGAAATTTTTTCAAGTAATGTAATATACCAGTCATGATATTTTAATCAATATAAACTAATAATTGTCAAAAAATACAGTATTTTAGAACTTTTTCGTCATATGTGGTTGACGGTCTCTTTAAGTAACTATGCAGTCACATGCCAGGTCTGCGTATAAGCTACCTAATGAACAAGGTAATACAAAAACTCCGTTTAATGAGCGGATGTTGTCCTATTGTTAGTCACAGTCACCTTCACCTTACTTACTGCTCGATTGGTCATTGTCGGCTCGGGTACTACTTAAACGTACCTCGGGTACTCAAAAATATACTTAAATTCAAACGCTTAAATGATTGTTGTCAGTTATTTTTTACAAATATTATGGTCATATTTATGTTAATATTTTGTAAAATGACCTCTATATAATTATCGAAAGTCATACTACAACAAGAAACCGTCGGAGACGGGTGATGCTCCCAAAAGGTTTTTTTTGTTACAATATTGCACTATATATTCAGATAAAAGGAAACGTCTAGTAGTTATGGGGGACAAGAATTGCACAGTTAATGGAAATTTTCAAAGGACCATAACTCTGTGAAAATCATCCGACCAGAACCGGCTGATAATATGCACATCTCCTCTTGGTAGTGAAGCTTCCCATAAAGTTTAATTGAATTCCGGTCATTAATTGCTGAGAAATAGCCCGGACAAAAATTGTGCACGGACGGACACACGCACAGACAGACGAAGCGGCGACTATATGCTCCCCCCAAATTTTTTTTGGGGAAGCATAAAAAGGATGTCGAGGCAGGTTTTGTTCGAAGAAAACTCAGGTTGTAATTTGTAGCGCGTTATACGATATCGTATTTTTTACGGAAATAAAACTCAGATACAGTCTTAATTGACTGGGTACGTGTTGGTATATTTTCCATACCCGGGGTACATTTAAGTATACTTAAAAGAACCCGGGGTACATTAAAGTAGACCCCAAGCCGTCAATGACCAATCAAGCCTTGCTACCTGCATTGTATATAAGATAAATCTGAGTTAAAAAATCATACTTTAAAGCAAATTCATTTTATTTAGTGGATTTTTTTTAAATCTGGTTATACAGACCCTGATCCAATTGGTCCCAAAGCAATACTCAGCTTGCTCTGCCTGAGTTCACAAACTTCACACAAAATTACAGCAAAAAATCTCCATCCTAACTTAAGTTAGTGGAAGAAATTCTTTTTCTAAAAGACTATTGTTGAGGAACAGTGACCTTGACCAAACTGGCATTAAAATGCAATCCCACTTAAGATCAGCATAAGCTACCCACACACATACAATTCATTTGAATATCTCAATCCTAATTTTACTTAACTTATTAAACAAAGTCTTTATATAATTTCATCAACACTCATGTGGCCTAATTGCTGCTTGATTCGTCATTGTAAGCTCGATACTACTAACAATTGTTCCTTGGGTACTCTTAAGTATACTTGAATGTACCCTGGGTACGGGAAATATACTAACACATACCTGGCCAATTTAGACTGTACCTGAGTTTTATTCCCGCCTAAAATCTGATGTTGTAAAACGCGCCATGGAATACGAAACAAAATCCTCTTAGAATAAAAACTTTCTCAAAATGCTTTTTTGAGCAGGAGTTTCGATAATGTAGAGGCCATTTTACAGGATATTGACATTAATATGAACATAATAAATTTAAAGAAAAAAAAGCTGACAAAGACCAATTAAGTGTAAGCTTTAATTCCCAGGTATGTTTCAGTATATTTTCCATATCCAGGGTACCATGCTCTAAAATATCCATTGACATGCATCTTTTGACGATTTATAACCTGAAAATTATAAAGCTCACGAAACTAGAATAATTTGGAGAGTTCTGTTGTTGTCATTATATTTTATGACACTACGAGGATTGCTTATATCAAGTATAAAATACATCACTCATTGTATGAGCATGGATAGCCGAGTGGTCTTAGCTTTAGACTTTTACTCCTGGGGTCAGTGGTTCAAGCCCAGTTGAGTTTTTTTTTTCTTTCTTAAAATTTTATTCTTGTTTTTTACAGTAACTTTTTAGATCCTATATATAATGTTTACATTTATAAAGATAAAGCATTTAATAACAAACTTCAATACATGCCAAAATCTGTGAAAAGGACGTCGCTTTAAGTGTCTGATAAATAAATTGAGGTCATTCTAAGACTTACTATTATCATTTATACCAACAGGGATGGGCTAAATATTTGCATATTTTAAGAAAACAAGCACATGTTTATTTCTTAACCCTTTACCACTTAGATACGTATTTTGACGATTTTGTAGTCCCTTAGGAAGTGTAACATTAATTTTATTTAAATACCTTTCTTACTAACTTCAAGTTTTAAAGGCTTCATTTCCAACCCTTAGCTACTGATGAGCAGCAAACAGCATAAAACCTGAACAGACTGCGAGTTACTCGCGATCTGTTCTGGTTTTATGCTGTTTGCGCATAGCCATTTTCACATTGCTTCTGGGTGGGAGAGGGATAATTTATACCATATTTTAAGAAAACAAGCACATGTTTATTTGTAAACAGAATCAATTTTAATTACTGCAATAAACAAGAAATTGATAAGATATATTTATTAAGAGCTGATAACTTGCTATTTTCAAGATACAATTAACTCCCAGTATAAACACTTTATAGTCAAGATCAAATCTTTGTTTATGCTAATTTGCATGTATTAAATTAAAAGCCTGTGTTATAAAGGCTAATCTGACTGTTTTTTCAACAAATTTCTCAATTTTCAGGAGCACAAAGAAGAGCTCTTCAATGAAATTTTTATCTTTTTAAATTTGGAACAAGAAAGACATAACACATACACTTATGTTATGCAGTAAGAATATTTTGCTTATGAGCTTTGGACTTTGAATGAGGGAATTAAGATTGAAGATTTGATTCCCATTTAAAATTGACAAGGTTAATCTACAACTAAATCTCGTTTGCAAAGTGTTTGTAACTTGAATGAGCTCCCGAGTGCATATCAAATTCCAAACCATGCTTTGCGATTGTTCAATATTTTAGTGTAGGACAGATTTATTGATTTTAATTCAAACATATGGTACTTACAAAGATTCATTTAGTAATTTAAAATATAAAACAATAAACAAAAAAATGTTCTGTATTATTATCCTAATAGAACAAGTAATTTATAATAATTGTCATTTAAGTGGGATATATAACAATTGTTCTTTGTTTAACCTTCCACTGTTTATGTCTATTTAGTGTTTACTATGACATTTTATTCTTCTTTTAAAGCAGTTTCCATTTGCTTTGCTTATTTGATGCAATTGATTATTTATTTAATACAAATTCATCATTCTATAGTTAAGTTCAAATCTATTTTAACCCATCTCTGTGATAGCTTGATGAGCTTTTGGTAATTGTCAAATATCTATATGAGCTCTGCTCTGTGAAAAGAGGGTTTAATTGAGTGTGTGTAAAGTGTCATCCGCGAATAGCCTGTGTGGACTGCACAGGCTAATCATGCTGGAATGACAATTCAGTCACATGCATTAAACCCTCTTTTCACATAGCACGACTCATATGTATTTTTGTTTTCAAAATACAATAAAAATATTTAATTACATTTGCAGTTTATTATATTTGACATAAACACACATTCCATTTTGTATCATTATATACAACTATGATGGCATACAAACTGAAAATGTATCATCACCAAATCTATAAAAAATGACCTTTTTAACTGATCTTTTCATTTATCAAAAAGAACTTAACTAACATTTACAGAAAAACATATAAATCAAATGTGTACACATTCTTCTAGCTGATATGGTATTAGTCATTTGTAACAGACTTCCTGAAGGCTCCAGAAATCTTTTCCAAACTGATAAAAATGAAATTGTATTGACCACAAATATTTTATATACAGATTTAAAAATGACAAACTTGTGATCTTTACAGCAAAGGTATTTTCCTTATTTATTTACATCCATTGAAATAAAATCATAATAATTTGACATTATATTAAAATTATATACATGTATATGATTTATTTACATAAATAACAAAATATGATCTGACTTTATATTTACTTTATAAAACTGATACTTGAGTTTTTCCTATTCATGTAACACATTAAGACAGTATTGATAACCTTGTTGAGGAATATTTTATGATTCAATTTTATCTTGTTAGTTTTTTGTATGATATTCGTTTTCATATACAGTCCACTCTCGTGATCTCGACATCGGATATCTCGATATTCTCGATATGTCGAAGTAAGTTCAATGTCCCAACTTTTTTCCTTCTTTATCTATATAAATAAACATCGCATATCTCGATTTTCGTTATGTCGAATAATTCGATATCTCGATATAAAATATTTTGTCCCGAGTCCCGATTTTACATGTATTTACTGTGGTTTATCTCGAAGTGCGAATAACTGTTCCAGTGTTGGCAAAAGGTGAGAACAAATTTCTTTGATTCTTCACCGCCCCGCTTTGCCCGGCTGCTCACGATACTGTGCGGTAGGAAATTGATCCGTTAATTGCATCAATGATCACACGTGTGTAATGTCGTTAGCCCTTAACACTTGAGTAAGGCCTGTCACATTAACTGTCACTTTAACATCAGTTAACTGCAAATAATACACAGCCTGTATGTAGATCTGGGGATGTTGAGTAATAAAGACAAGACTCAAAATGGCTTTTCATTTTTATTTTATCCTGTACTAATAATCGATTGAACTTAGCATTTCAAACTACAAAATGTGCATGTACAGTTCAGTATTCCGGAACGTAATTTACGCATGTTCAGATGGAAAACCCTCGTCTTGATTGGACGTAAATTGCATCATAACTTTAAATAGCAACATTACCGGATGTTTACTCGACAGTTTAGAAAAATTATAACCGCATGTGTTCATGCAATTCTGTTATACTTAAAACGTCATTTTAAGCATTTAAATAGCAAAATTAATCGTACCTCGTAAAAACGTGTATATATCAGGTAGAGAGTATTATGCCACACGGTGACGGCTTTAGTAAGACCACTTAGCAGGTATTTAGGTGTTAAAAACAAGGTTCATTTTCGTCTCATTTTTTCTTTGAAAACGCCTAATCGGATATCTCGAACTCTCGTTATCTCGATATTTTTTCTTGTTCCCGCCGACTTTGAGATAACGAGAGTGGACTGTACATCACCAAATTGAAAATACACAGGCTATTTGCTCTTTTAATATTTAATAATGTTTTAAAAAAACAAACCACTTTTTTCAGAGACTTAAGATTAAAAACAAAATTACCAATTTGCTTGACACAATGTTTGTAATAATACCTGGTACTGAACTTTTATGAATTCTGTTCAAAAGGTTCTGGAAGGTATATTCACAGAATGAATAGATGGATTCAACTCAAATGCCTGTGTCATTTTGACAATATTATGAAGCAACCCGGTATTATTTTGCAATTAGGACAATCTGACAGGGAGCCGTAAAATGAGTCTATTAAAACAGAAGTTTTTAAACATGACACAATAAAGCAAAACAGTAGTTTATTGACAAGTTCAGTTATTTCTTAAATTTATGACAGTGACTGAAACCCAGGCGAAACGATGATGATGGTTGACCATGGTATTTAATTGTCAGCCATTAAAAACCGTGGTGGAACATGATCAGGACCATGGTTTACCATGGTCGCAAAAGATATGGACCATGGTTGGCAATGGTGACCATGGTTAACCATGGTCGGCAATGGTGACAAAAGACAGACCATGGTTGGACATGGTCACAAAAAACATGGACCATGGTCGGCAATGGTGACAAAATATAGACCATGGTTGGCCATGGTAAATTAAAACATGGACCATGATCGACAAAGTTACTTTTATTTTCATTTAAGTGTTCTCATGGTGTTTAATGTTCATTTACATAAAATATGCAATAATGTTAATTGTTGTACATGTTTGTGTTCTTGATATCATCTTCAACTGTTCTTGAAATAAGATGTCCTTAAAACTTTCTTAAACTGTGCTTTTAATTCTTCCAAGAACAATTAACATTATTGCATATTTGATGTAAATGACAAACAAATACCATGGTCAACCATCAAAAACCATGGCGACCATGGTCTACCATGGTCATCCCTTTGCCTGGGTTGATTGCTGTTTTTACAAAGGAAGAATATTGTGTGCACAGGAAGTTGACACGGAAGCAAGCTGAATGATGCCACGTGGTTTATGTTATATTTGGAAATGTAAGTCTTTAATAAATTAACGTCTAAACTGATCAGCCATTGGTTCCATTTCAACTTCTTTGGCACTGTGTTTACTTATGTTTCCCAATTTTGCTACATTGTATCACTCTTTCCTCTGCTTTATGAATGTTTTTGTCATCAACAAAATCAGAAACATAACCAATCATTTCATACTCATTAACTGTTGACTTACATGCCAATGAAGACTGTCAGCAATTCTAATGATTTTATTACAATGTTGAATTATATATTTTAAGTTCTTTCAGTAATTCAATGGCCATGGACACATCCCTCCAGGACTATGAGCCTTTCCACACAAGTGTTCAATGCCAAAAAGTTAATTATTAAAGTGAAACTGCCTTTAATTTCTAGTTTTGGTTAAAAAAAAGAACTATCAGGCTTGCCTGACCTTTTTCCTGGAATTCTGCAGGAAATTCCTGCAGAAATTCCAGCAGTTATCATCAGCCTTTTTCCGTCGAAACCACTTGGTGCCGTTTTACAAAAGGAAGGTCATGGTCTACCATGGTCATATGACCATGGCCAACCACGTTTTGTTAAATGGCACCACAGTTTTTGACCATGGTCATCATGACCATGGTATTTGGCCATGGTCAACCATGGTATTATGCCATGGTCGACCATGGTATTTTACCATGGTCAACCATGGTCATGATGACCATGGCCAAAGACTGTGGTGCCATTTAACAAAACATGGTTTGCCATGGTAAACCATGGTCACATGACCATGGTTTAGCCATGGTATACCATGGTCATATGGCCTTCATTTCGCATGGGAATGTTCTTTTCTTACATCTAAAGTGCTGCTGTACTTTTAATTTACCAAGGGTTAACTAATTGTTAACATAATTTCAGTCAATAGAATGAACTGATTCAAATTCAGAGTGTTACAGTGCTGATATACTTTCTAACAACTTTTTCTTTCTAAGAAAATACCATAGTTGCCATCTGTCTATGTAATTCATTGATTGATGGAGTAAATCTGAAGTTTCTGGCAATTAATTAATGATTGATTTGCACAATAATTAATCAGAGACAATTGACTTTCTTTCAGTCCATTGTGTTTGTCATAGCTGATATGTATTGTGTTTGCAGGCAGAATGGATAACCATTTAATGTCCATATAAATGAATCAATATTTTGATCTTTGTTTTACTGTTTGTTTACTGCAATTTAAAGGCACATTATATTCCTTTGAGCATGTATGTAATGCTGTTTGTAAGCAGTTATCTGCATGTATGCATTAGTTTCCTTATAAAACAGTTATATTAAACAATAATAACTGTGTTGTTGACTGCTTACATCAATCTTGGGATCATTATAAACAATAATAGTTTTGAGTTCACACTTCAAAGCCATAAAAATTGCCCCATTTGAAACAAAATAAAACACAATATTTGTATTACCTAAATACTTACAACGATGAAAAATGTTGTCTTTCAACAATATGACTTTTCTGATATTGATTATACAGGCCTTTTTTTTCTTCTTAAGCAAAGGTCTTATAAAGGCGCCAACCCCTTAGAGAACTTCTTTAAATGATGCAAATTTCCCAAATTTAAAGCTCGGGTAATTTGGGTAATTTCTTCCCCCTAATATCTGTTTTGACGATAATTTTTCGGCGTAAGCTGAATAAGCCAGCTTTTCACCCTGACTTGACCTTTGTAAGTGTCCAATAATACTCAAATAAAATTTCCCGCGGCTAGGTACGAATGAATACACTTCATTTATTCCATTGGCTGATTTGAGTATAACACCAGAACATTGGAAACATATCCGCGTCTTTGTAACACTGTTTTACTGCATGAAACAATTTTATCTCTAATGAAAAGGCCCAATAGATAGAACAGTTTTACAATCAATTTTCGACATAAATACAGTTTGTGCGTTCACCTTTTATTTTCAGAGAATTACCAGCGCAAAAGCGTTTAACTAAAGGCTATGTTGTCATATTTAGTACTTACTTGCATTGCATTTCAACCCGCGAGGTTTCGGGTCAATACGCGGTCATTTTGTGAAAGTCAGAGTTTATATACAGTTCATCACCGGAGTTCGCAAAAGGGGTTGCGATCATTGTGTCTTACTGACAATAACGTAGTGACTGTAATGCATTGCATTCCAATCCGCAAGGTATCAAGGTCAGTTTGCGGTCAGTTGCAGAAATCTTTATATAAACGCCGTCTCGTAAACTTTGTGCACTTGAAGTCTGTTTTGATCAGAAAGATACTAAATAAAGATATTCGGCGATATTATTGTGGTATGTCAATCATCGATTTTTAATATGGTTTCAAAATTTGCATGATAAGGACCAATTTTGATAAAATTAATTAGAAATATTTATCCATTTAGACCAGTTTATTAAGCATGACCACAATAATTCGCTATACTATAATTATGCAATTAAATAAGATTCGAGTATTGCCGGCTGACCTATATGCACTCGTTTATTTTCATGTTTCTTGTGTTTTTCTATTCTGTAAATATAGATATCTGAGTAATAATATCACATAAAGCAAAATAAGCCACGAAATCTGGCGCAACACCCCGTAATTGATTTGCTTATGATGTAGCTAACAACTGCGCAGAAAAAAGGCATCCGCTACTTTTTATCTCATAGAGATAACTTTTGATCGTTCATAAACATCGACCACAATCAACGCCGTATATCTTTTTTAAAGATATTTCTTGTTTCCCTAAATGGAAAGTCAGGCACTTTCCCAAAATCACGAAAAAAAGCCCTGGATGATAATAACAATATTCACTATTATAATTGACTGAAATACAGTTGAACCGATTTATTTCAATGTTGCCTGATGACCTTAAATAATACTTAAAAATGAAGAAAACAATAGTTCTTATGACTACATATTGTCATACATATTGGATATTGTACTGGTATTGGTTTTAATTGCAATGTTTAACAACTAAACACAAATTGCAGACTTTTCAAGTTTTGGTTAGACTTACAAGCAAAGCAAATTTTGAGTTGGTCCGATATTTATTTTTAAAAATCGGTCCGACTCTTCATTGTCTTTTTTGAGAGAAAAATATCACAGACAGCTGAATAAAAAACCCTTAAATAACACGTTCTAAATAAATCCCAAAGTTGAAACAATTTACCCCACAATTATTATACAAGTATTACAACAAAGACCCAGTACCATTCATACTTCAAATATATTGGAGACCAGGCTTGTTAAAATGTGAAAAGCCAATATCTCAGTGTATAACTGTAACCATTGTGGTTTTAACACCGAATAATGGTTTTAGATCCGGTAACAATAACATTTTACAAAAGATTCAATGAACTGAGTGCTAATGAGGTTTCAAGCATTGTCTAAAAGACAAGCTATAAATTAATGCTCTAAAATTATGCTTTACTGTAAATCTGTAACAATGCACATCTGATAAAAAGAAGGAAAAAAAACATGAAAAGAAAGAGAGTATTAAACATAATTGTATATTTTGCCTTTTTTCTTTTGAGGAACCAAATAAACTGTAGAATCCATTATAAAGTCTATATCATTTTCAGTTTTAGAATTAATTTAGTATATGTATTACTGTAAGTAATTATTTTGGCCAATTTAATTTTAAACTCTTCAATATTTGGCAATTGCTTGTTAATTAATTGTGAAGCTTTTTTTAGCCCAATTTGATCCTTGGCCTCTTAGTGTGACATTAACTTTTTTTTTTTAATCCATCAATATACATGGCAAAACCAGGGCTGAGAATAAACATAAGCTGCATACAAGACTCAATGGTACTAACTTGGGCTAAAAACAATGGAAGTTCTTTGGACTAAAGCAAACAATACTTGAAAGGAAAATTCTTAAGTGAAACAGCAAGGTAATAAATCCTGCTTCTTTTTTCTTAACCCTTCCCGTGCTCTTTTTGAAATATAATATAGTTTTGAAAATGTTCATTTGCAAACATCAACACTTTCGTTGAAACCCGTTACTTCCAGTGTTAAACATTTAACTGAGCTGAGTGAGTGAATGCCATGGATAAGGCAAATTTGTAGATAACCTCACAAGATTAATCCAGTTTTTATACCCCTCCCCTATTGAATAGGAGCCTGTACCTATTACGGACCTTAAACCTTTCCAAAATAAACGACACCAGGGTACCCACTTACCCAGGGACACACAACCCAGTGTGACAGCTGACTCCACTTGGATCATCTCTTCCTTCGAATGCACCATCAGAGCAATAAGGAACTTGATCCCGCGAGACTGCGAGATAGTGTTCTGGTTCCTGCAGTGTGGCACATAGCCCACGCCGACACACAGGTATCTCAGCGTCCGTATAACACTTAGCACAATATGCTCCTTATCCGACCTCAGCAAGCGAACCAACGGATGGATGCCATTCGCATCTGCAATCTGGGTCTGAGAGTTCAGAGGTCCTTGAGCAAGCACACCTAAGCCTTCAGATCCTATGAAATGTAAGTTTTCTGATAGACTGTTCACAAATTCAATTAGCAAAGAAACCTCCATTTTTTCTGCCATTTTTCTTTTTTCATCTAAACTGTCTCCAGCTAAGGCCCACAAGGCCATTGCTGTTTTCTCTTGTAAGGTTTCAACTCGTGTTTTCTTTAACAGTTGCATGAGATGGTCTTGGGCTCTTGCAGACAGTATCACCCTCTGAGTCTTGGAGTTATCCTCAGCTAACCTGTGTATTGCCTCCACTGAACTCAACTGCAAGTCTTTGTTTTTTGTCCGACATAGAACCACAACGTATGATGCAGCCCCTAACTCCACAATTGTGTTCTGGTTGCTAACATTTTTGTTGGCTATCTTCCCTATAGCTTTATTCAATGAAAACAAGAGTCCCTTGTCTTTTTGATCTTTGTACAAATCAGTGATCGTCTGCAGAGAGCCAGGCAGCTGTCCTATTTGGCTCTGATGGGATGGGTTTGCCATGGCAATATTTCCAAGACAGTCAACAGCTTCTATGAGAACTTCCTGTTCCTTCACGGTCTGCATGACTTTTAATAGGGATGGAATAGCACTGTTCTGAACCATGTTGTCAGCATACTCTTTCAATGTTGCCATCTCCTTTAAAATTTGAGCAGAGAGTTGGATGGCCGTATTGCATGATGATTTGAGTAATCTCACAAATGCAGGTATACCCCCGGAGCTAAAAAGTTGCTCCTTAACTTCCTGCTTCTGTAAAATGTTTAACAACACATGGAAAGCATGGACTTTAGAGTCATCAGCAAGAGTACTCTTGGCTACTTTGACAATTGTTGGAATGCAGCCGTTCTTATACAGCTCTTCCCAGTATGGATTTATAACACCTTCATCTGAAGGCAGTGTAAGAGTTTGCAGGCATTTCCCGGCTGCTTCTGCCTCTTCTTCTGATTCCGAGGAAAGAAATTTTAACAAATTCTTCCAAACTGGCAGCAGATCAAACTTTGCCTTTATGAAATATTGAAGAATTGGAATGTAACCTTTTGTCGCACATATCTCAACTGCTCCATGATTGTGATTATTAATGGCATTAACCTTTGCGCCAAGATTAATTAAGCACTGTATAGAATCAATATTACCACTTGAAACTGCTATCAGGAAAGGGGTTGAACCAACATCATCATTTGTTTTGAGCTCCAGCTGATCAAGGTCAGCATGAACAAAGCGTTCAATTGATTTGGTGAAGCCCCTGTTAGCCGCAACGTGGATGTGGGCCCAGCCATTCTCATCAAAATCTCCTTCCATGGTGAGGTAAAGTTCACAACTTGTTTGGCACTTCAGGCAAAATTTTAAGGAACTGAGGGTCTACTACAGTTACCACATGGTGACGCATGGACCCTAAGTCATTTGAGGGCTGAAATACAAACAATATGATGTTATGACATAACAATTTTTTTTTTCACATTTCACGCAGTCAGCTGATTGTTATTTAATATGTTTAGGGCATGTTATGAGAAAACTGCTTGATGCAGGTGCTTTTTGTATATTTGCAGGTCCAGACCAACTCTTACTGTGTTACATTTTCCTTTTACACATAAATACTCATTTTAAGGATGAAAGCACAATGATAGTAAGGATGTCCGAAAAGGAAAGACAGCAAATTATGCACATGTTATTTAAAAAGGATTGCATGTGAGGTGCCTGATGTATATAACTGAAGGTAACATTACACTTAATCGAAAGTAGTGCCTATTTCTAAGGAGTTCAAGGCCTATTAGCCATTGCAACCATGCTTCTCAAATTTCACCTTTGAAACTCTGTTTTTCCAGATGGCTTTCCTTTTGGAAAATTTTTACTTTCTTAGAAGTTGGGAGATCTTATACTTTTGACTGCATTTATTTAAAGAAGACATATTTATTATCCAACGCTTTTCAAAAAGCGTAGGGAATATGTGGTTATCTCCGCCGTCTGTCCGTCCTGGCCACTATATCTCCTCCTACACTATTAGCACTAGAACCTTGAAACTCACACACATCGTAGCTATGACAATATGTGTGACAGTGAACTATTTGGATTTTGATCTGACCCCTGGGTCGAAAGTTATGGGGGTTGGGGTGGGGCTGGGTCAGAGATTTTCACTCATTTTACTTACAACATGCGGCGTGGGGATACGCGTCGGCCTAGTGCCGCGCCATTTCTAGTCTTTAAACTGAGACCAGTCTTACTAAGTTTGATTTATATGAAATACAAGAAGAATGCTTTGAAAATTTGCAGTTTTATGATTGTGAACCTATGGGAAATGGAATTAGTGAAATACAACCTGAAAGACAGTTTAACAATTACATGACTTTTGAATCTAAATACACAGAATTTAGTTTACTTACGGAGAATGTTCTTAACATATTCGATGCGAGTTCAATATATGAGATCTAACTTTTAATAAACAATTATATATTAAGTTAATTATTATTACTACTGATAAATAACATTTAAGCTTTCCTATAAAAAGAACAAATAACATTTAAGGATTCTTATTTAAAGATACTGTGTACGTGCTTGAATTAAATCTTTTTCTGTATTAAAATGTTCTAATAAAGTATAAATTTCAGATTTGGCACGAATCTTTGTATATTGATAGATCTTCTATTAACCCCGGTAGTGTTTATTACCAATTATTGTCAATTAGTGTAAATTATAACATCAATCAATATGTGTCATAAATTGGGCGTACCCGAGATACAATCATGAGCCGATGTTGTCTACAACAATAACGAATGCCACACTTTACCTTTAATTGAGAATTACAGACGTGTTAATCAATAAGTGTTTTCTATCAATTACTGTAATAGATAACATCAAACAGTAGGTGTCATACATATGGTGTACCCGAGATGTAAACATACAAGTCAGAAACGCGAGTCTTACACCCATATTGGCATTTTAAAATATACTTTTGACTGCTTAACTCTAATAACATGTATAACATATAAATAAAAATGTGTCATTTAAAGATACGTTTACACATGTGTATAATTGTTATAAAATATTCATCCCATATTGTCGTTGAATGTTCATACTATGAATTTGTTATTAAATCATAGGTATATCCCTGGCAGAATACAAAGCAGCAACAAGAGGCGAAAGAGAAATTCACTTTCTATGTGCAGAATGTTGCAGAAGCGTTCCCACTATTCATAGTATGCCTGAGGACGAAAGGGTATCACATGTTGACCCAGATTTAACACAGGTATTCGCTCATAACAAATGCTTTCCGTTTTCTGAATTTCAGTTATTTTTGTTGATATTGTATCACAAAGATTACTCAATCTTTCTGTTTATGTTGTTTGAACACATAAATGTTTCTCCTTTAGTTAGTAGAACCTGATAGTGCTGACGCGACATTTCTGAATGGGGACGTTTATTCTCCTATGGCCGCCCCGGTTGCAGAATCAACAGTAATCCATCACGTAAGTATATTATTTAATATTCCCTTCCGCGAATTAGTTTGATTATAATTGTGCGGTTCTGACGATATTAAACAGTTTTCGTCGACCCAAAAATTAAAGGATGTGCCTTTCACTGGAACCAGGCCGTATGGCGGCACGTGCAAAGCCTCGGTCTCCAGGTAATAAATATAATTATGGATGTGTATAAATAATTTTATGATTGTACTTACGAAAATTTAAATTTTCGCCGTTATATAAATCTAGGAAAAAAATAACACATACAAATGCCGATGTTTCATATCACTTATTATATAGTATTTCATTGATTTTACAGAGCGCCTACAGTCAACGCGACACTGTATTCACTTTTGTCCGCAAGGTCATGTCTATACCGTTCCTGCCAGCGGAACATGTGGAACCAGCAATTATGAGGTAGATTATATATTTGACAAATACACAAAGAAATACCCAAAATAACTGGATGGCCACGTTTCACTTATTTAGAAATAATTCGAAAAACCGTTCAGACTATTACTTTACAAATTACTGGTCTCTTGTAATAGTACTGATTCATTTTTATTTGTTTCAGACTGAAAGAAAAAACAACAGACGAACGCCTCTCCGACCTTCTAGAGTACGTTGCACGCTGTCATTTAATTTGGGGCGAGTTGTCTTTTATTTGGGGCGAGTTGTCTTTCGATTGGGGCGAGTTGTCCAATATATTTGGGGCGACTTGTCCAGATTTTCGGGGCGACTTGTCCTGGGGCGAGTTGGCTTTGGGGCGAGTTGTCTGGTAACCACTCATATCATGTATGCATTTTTATTGTATTCATTCAAAACTTTTATGGATCTGACAAAAAAACAACTGTTCTACTACAACAGCTGATTCCATTAAATCATTATCATAAAGGAACAATAATGATTGTGAGTTCTATAATTATATTAAATTGAGCATTTAAAAAGCAACACCATGTCTGAAAGTATTTTGGATCTTCAGAGGCAACTTAACTTGTTTTACATTAAATTTGACAGTAAAATAATAAAAAAACAACTTTTGTAGCATACATATTGTATCATTATCATTAGTCAAATTAGTTCTGGCTACCATACCTTTAAATGTCGCTTTTTATGACTTTTGACAGGCGCGAATTTATACAGGTATGTCAATACTATATAAACTGTCTGCTGAAGTTTGTTTAGCTATAGTCAAATACGATCCAGTTAATATTATATAATTTAATATCACAATTTTAAGTATTAAGTTCTGTATATGATTATCAATACGCATTCATTATATGCATTTAGTTTGTTTTACACAAATCACCACCATTTTTATTAGATTATTGGTGACATTTTGAACAGTTTATCGACCATGACAGCTTTATGTTTAAATGCATAATAAGTTAATAACAAATACAACAGTAACAACACTCATTATATTTTATCTACTAAAAATCTCGTGTGACAGCTTTACTGTAGAGGTTTAACGGTAAATACGCGTGCTTACTTGTGTACAAAAGTGAATAATTAATTATGCATGTACCTGATTATTTATCACATATCCACACGCTATGTTTACACTTACAGACAGGTGCTATGTTAGACGACCATTAACACAGGAAATTAAACCACTGAGAAATGGAACGATTTGATTGGTTGCTATGTACACATTCTAATTGACAATAACCGCTACTCATTATTAGCGTTATTTTATGCTTGCAACAGTTATTTCCCTCTAACGAATTCGGGACACGTTTTATATCCAAAAATATTCTTTCAAGCGAACGTCTTGATGGCTGTTTCTGTTGAAATTTCATGAACTAATATCCTTCGGACAAGATCACGGAACGTAAACGGTGGAACATCAATGTTGGTATAGCTGTCACAGGTACTTGAATTTGTTTTGTTCTTCTCGATCTTATTATATATATATATATAAGGACTAAAAAAATGTTCCTCCGTTTACGTTCCGTGACCTTGTCCGAAGCACAAAACCCTATAGCCCCTACTACTTCTATGGGAACAACCAAACACGCCAGCCTAGTTGGTTGCAAGCCTCTTCAAGCAGCTCTGCGTACTTGGCATTTTTGCTTTCATAGGCCTCCTCGGGTCTGGGGTTTATCTGTACAATACTTGGTAATAACAGCTTCTTGTAAAAGTCAACCTTCATGATCCACCCGGTTGCGCCATTGGGGAACGAGCTTGTTTGGTCGACTGCCTCTTTACATTTTCTCCGGGCTTCACGCGAAGTTTATAATCAGTTTTCGTGGTGAGAAACTACTACTTTCCCTTTTCCTTTCTGGTTCAAGCCAGTCAACCACCTCTTTGTGGACGCTGTGGTGTCGTCATCTGTATCTTCATTGTGACAGAGCTGTAGGGCAGTAAGAAAGGACATGTTCTATAGTGCCGGCACGATCACAAATTGTGCATTTAGGATCTTCTATCAGTCCACAACGTAGGTGTTTGCAAGAGATTGTAGGAGGACATGGACTGACGTAAGGAGGATGGAAAGTCTGCTGATGTAGTCATATATTCCAGATGTCGACCCAGATCAATTTCCTGGCTAGTGCATTCCATGTTGCCCATGCTCCATGTGTTCCTATTTCTACCGCTCTAGATTGTCTCTTGCTTTCTTGTGCCCTCCTGGCCTCTGTCTGGATCATTGCGCACCTCTCTTCTTTGTCTGCTCAGCTCAGCATAAGTTTTTTTTTCACTCCAATCCTTTTACGCCCGGCAGCTTTCAAGCTTCAATGAGCAATTTTTCTGCTTGACTGACAGTCTCTGTAGCCGACCATTTTCCGCTGGTGCGGGTAACAATGCCGGCTTCTCGGATCAGCCTATCTGTGGAGTTTCTTAAGGTGAGTAGCAGTCTAATCTGGGCTGTCTTGAATTCCACCACCCGTAAGGACAGTGGGGGTTGAAGCTTGTTGCTCTTTTCATACAATCCTACGCTGGAGAAACTGGGGTGGGGTATTAATTGCAACCTCCTTAGGTGTCGACTGGTGGTCCTCTTTAAAGCATCTATAACTCAGCTCGATATCACATACAGCATCATTGGTAAGATAAGCCTTGGTTGTAAGGTTGTTGGTATAGCCAGACTTTAAAATTTTCAGGAAGGTTGCTGCGGTCTATATTTTTCAGTCCATCTTCTACCTGGGTTTCAAGCTTTGACGAGGAGTTCAACAGAAACTGTACATCCGGTTACAGTTCCTTTCTTCAACTTCTGTCAGCTGGACGCCTACGAAGAACCGGAGTATGATACCATACTCGTGAAGATTTTCTAGGTACTGTCTGAAACATGATTGTGTTGTGAGGAATGGAACAATATGCATTGGCGAGGCCGAGCCGAATGACTGTGAGGTTCTTCTTACCTGCCTTACCAGTCAAAAGCTGCATACAATTGATATTTTAGAACACGGTAAATGTAAAGTATTACTGTTTCGTCGCAAATATTATAACTACAAAGAACATTTGCAAATCGAAAACATTTTAATTTCAATTTTGTCAATTAAAGGGGCCTTTTCACATTTTGGTTACTTGAGACAATTACAAAAATATTCGCAAAATGTATTTATGATATTTGCGAGGAAACAGTAATACTGAACATTTACCATGCTCTAAAATATCCATTATATGCATCTTTTGACGATTTAGAAACCTGAACATTAAAAAGCGTTTCAACGCAAACCGATTGAATAATTTGGAGAGTTCTGTTCTGTTGTTGTCATTATATTTTCTGATACTACGAGGATTGCTTACACAAAGTATAAAATACCCCACTCATTGTATGAGCACGGATGACCGAGTGGTCTAAGCGATAGTCTTTTGCTTCATGAATCAGAGCCCAGTTGAGGGTTACTTTTTTAATTTTATAATTTTATTCTTGTTTTTTTACTGGAGCTTTTTAGATCCAAATGTTTACATGTATCAATAAAAAGCATTTAATGACAAACTTAAATACATGCCAACATATCCGTGAATGTTATTTCTTTAAGTCATTTCAGACAATGATTTTGTCCAAAAAAGAAAGGAATTCTTTTACTTTAACATATAACGATAAAGGCGTGGTCTATTGAGAAGAATCTTGCTTATTTTAATTTCCTGGACGCATTTTATTTTGTTAAAACAATTCTCGCGCATGATGTCATTGGCGTCGCTCTGGAGAGCGGCGACTAGTATGTAATGCATTTTTTTTCGCTTATGGGAGGAGCAGTTATTGTACGGATCAATGTATATATTTTTGTTTTAAGAATATCTTGCATAGTGGTGATTTTTGTGTAAATTAGTGTAATTAAGTACTGCATTTGTGCCTATTATATTTATTACAACATTTATTGCCAATAATGCAAAGTTAATTCTTTTAATTCATAGCTAAACACAGGCACTGGGCACTAATAAAAGATCACAGGTACTGGGCAAATACGCGAACCGGCGAAACTTTAAATTAATAGTCAACATTTTTGTCTGAAACTTTCAACAGTCGCCGTGTTGAGTGGATGAGGTGTCCGCCTAGCGATCGGGAGTTGGTGGGTTCGATTCCCAGGCGGGGAGCATTTTTTATATATTATTTATATATATTATATTATTAATCTCTCTCTCTCTCTCTCTCTCTCTCTCTCTCTCTCTCTCTCTCTCTCTCTCTCTCACTCTCTCTCTCTCTCTCTCTCTCTCTCTCTCTCTCTCTCTCTCTCTCTCTCTCTCTCTCTCTCTCTCTCTCTCTCTCTCTCTCTTTATTATTTTTTTTAATTATTTTAAATAGAATTTAAAAGTACTGCGTTTTAATGCGACCTAAATACAACGTTGCACATTTTTATTAAAATTAATGGATGCCGCGTGGTGACAACGTTAGTTAAAATATCTTACATCTCTTAAATATCTTATAAAAAATACACGTGTTTTTATATTTACAAATAAATGCAAACAACACATCTATTTTGCATGTATTTTTGTTGTTGTTTATGGTTGTCTATAATAGGCCCTAAGTACTATCCCTACCACACATAGAGCGCGAAGCGCGACACGTATTATTGATTGTAACAATGAGTTGTGATAAGGGAAGCAGTCGCTTATCAAGGAGGAGCTGTGTCCCAGCAACACAAAATCATAGATAATGGTTATTTTGGGGTTATAACACAACATCATAGATAATGGTTATTTGGGGGTTATTACACAAAATCATAGATAATGCTTATACCAGTATCTTTTTCTATTTTGATTAAAATAATCGGCCAATATATTTATATTTACAGTAGAAAAAAAATCGTTCCATATAACTTCATTGAGTGCCTTTTACACTGAAATTCCCGACGCCCTTTGATGCTTTGCATCAATACTTATCTTGTAAACGTTTCTATAGCATTAGTAAGCGTTTTCTCGGTTTCTCACCATTGCGCTCCTGTGCACATTATTACTTTTTTATCTTCACATCGTTATAAAGACTGAATAAATCTTCCTCTTTATAACTTAATTTTGTGCAATAGACTTTTTAAAAGAGGCAATAAAAACAATGCGCTTAATTTGGTATATTATTCACTTCAATAAACTTCGGTTACATCGAATCATCGTCGAGTGTCTTGCAAGAAAACACATTAATATTTTAAAGGGGCATTTTCACAGATTTTGGCATGTTTTGAAGTTTGTCATTAAATGCTTTATATTGATAAATGTAAACATTGGATACAACAGGCTCCAGTAAAAAGTCAAGAATAAAATTAAAAAAAGAAAAAAGGTAACCCTCAGCATGCAGGGCTCGAACCACTGACGCCTGGATTCCTGGAGTAAAATGTCTACCACTTAGACCACTCGGCCATTCTTCCGAATACAACAACAGATGTATTTTATACCTTATGTAAGCAATACTCCAAGTTTCACAAAATATAGCGACAATAACAGAACTCTCTAAATTATTAATTCGTTTTGCGTTGCAACGCTTTATAATTTTCGGGTATTTAATTCTTCAAAAGATGCATATAATGGCTATTTTAGAGCATGGTTAATGTTCAGTATTACTGTTTCCCCACAAATATCATAACCGAAACGAAAATTTGCGAATCTGACACAACTTTTTCAATTCTTTCAATTTACCCAAACGTGAAAAGGCCCCTTTAATTAAATGGGCCTAATCACGTTTTGGTAAATTGACAAAATAAAAAACAACAATTGTTTCAGATTCGCAAATTTGTTGTTATGATATTTGTGAGGAAACAGTAATACTGAACATTCCCATGCTCTAAACTATCCACTACAAGTATCTTTTGACGATTTATAAACCTGACAATTATAAAGCGTTGCAACGCGAAACGATTTAATAATTTTGAGAGTTCTGTTGTTGTTATCTTTTGTGATACTACGAGGATTGCTTATATAAAGTATAAAATACATCGCTCATTATATGAGCACGGGTGGCCGAGTGGTCTAAGCGATAGACTTTTACTCCATGGGTCAGGGGCTCAAGCCCAGTTGAGGGTTACTTTCTTTTCTCTCTGCAATTTAAGTATTGTTTTTTAATGGAGTTTTTAGATCCAATTTATATTTATCAATATAAAGCATTTAATGGCAAACTTTATTGGTCATAAATCATAAAGAAATTATTCATATTTGATGAAAAGTAATGCGCCGCCCGGGAATCGAACCCGGGTCGCAAGAATGGGAATCTTGCATGATACCACTACACCAGCGGCGCTTCTTAAAGACCTTGTTTCACAATCAATCATAACATACTAATTTACTTTACACTTAAACACAATACTGTACAAGCTTTATCTGTAAAGTATGGTGGCGAAGTTTTGCCATATCGCCCAAATGTTAATGCGCAACGTTATGTTACATTAACATAATGTTAACTTAATCCAACAAAATGTCAACTTAAGTAATAACTCAACATTATGTCAACATAACCCCACATCAAATCGATTTTAAAGAGACTTTTTTTAATTATCGGAATAATCTCTGCACGTTCGGATTATTGTTGAAGCAAAGTATACATAAGCGCTTTTACAAAACATATATGCAGAACTATGTCATTTCACTTTAAGGGACGTGTTCTCTTATGTGAAAATACATTTTAAAACACATGCACATTCTAAAAAATGCATGCGTTATATTTAATCAAGCAAAATAACACTCCTTATTTAAATCGATGTTTAAAATATACCTTCGTTTTTTTTTAAACCGGCACAGGCATGACTAGATGCGGCTCTGGTCGGTTAAAAAGTGACCTTTGTAAAATAATCCGAATAATCACTGCACATTTGGATTCTTGTTGTAGCAAAGTATAGACGCTTTTACAAAACATTATGCACAATTATATCGTCATTTTACTGTAAGGGACGTGTTCACAGTTTGGTGAAAATACGATTTGAAACAAATGCGCGTACGAAATAAATTGTACAATAAATTTGGTGATGACGTCATCGAACGGGGAAGTCCCAGAATGAAGACAAATGTTTTACACGAAGAATGCTGATGCTTTATTTGAAATATAGCGCTCTAGTAACAATAAATACAGAGAATTTTTTTAGAATATTTAAAAGCCGTAAATTTGATCATTTTTATCTATTTTATCATTATGATCAATCAGGAGACGCTGGTTATTTACTTCGAACATTTCCAGTTCCGGTTTCGGAAATTCCGGATATCCGGTTTGGTTGCGCGCGCAGACACCAAACTTTTCAAAACAACAACCTGTAGATCTACAGTCAAATACACGTGTTAACGTAATGCGAGCTTCTCGAGCCGCCTACGGCGGCTCAGCGAGCTCGCTATGAAACTCGCTCTTTGTGCGTGCTGTCTCATTTTGCATATTTAATGAACTTTTCAAACAGAAATTACAGAGCCACATCAGTGCACATACTATGTTTGATAATTCATTAGTTTGTTGGATATTGTTTGCTGTTTTAAACACATATTAGGTCATATCATGGAGATTTATTTAACCTTACCATGTGTTTATGGGCGAACTCACATATTCAAGTGCTCTTACGACTATGTGCTCATATCTACTTTCGGGAATCATCATGAAATTATTGCCGTACTTATCGAACAAACAATTAGCTTGTTGAATTAGAGAAAAATCAATAATCAAAAGAGAAAAAATGTTCATGCACATGGAAGCTTGTTGAATTAGAGAAAAAAACAATAATCAAAAAAGAAAAAATGTTCATGCACATGGGCATGTGAAATCACGTCCGTACACATAACATCATTAACTTAGGAAAGGTAACAACGACATATAAAGTTTGGTATAATATACACGTGAATTTAAAGAGCATGGTGTAATTTAAGAGCATGTCAAGTTTTGAATATACGTATCTGCTAAAACGTAATGTTATAACCCACAAACGTTCTACTGTAACCGAACGTTTCTTTAAGATAAGTGGTACAGACAATACACGTCGAATATCTTTTTAAAGATATTTCTTGTTATATTTGATCGCGAATGTAACCCTCCTCCCGGTTTCGCTGAATGGGTAAAGTTCCCCACGGGTACTACTTCTCCGTACCCCCATTTTTTTTTCGAACCCAAAATTTGTCGTACCCAATTATTTTCGTACCTATATTTTTCGTACCCATTTTTTTTTCCTTCCCAATTTGTTTCGAAACCACATCTTTTTTCGTTCCCAATTTTTTGGGGGGCATAATTTTTGTACCCCAAATGTTCGTACCCATTTTTTTTTCGCACCCAAAATTTTCGTACCCACATACACAATTGTGGTGATGTAGATAAATTTAAATTGATGCTTTTATATCCAAACTCTTCAAAAGCATCGTCACACCAGTACTGTCAGCACTTTGGTTTATAATATAGTGTTGCAAATGAAATTAGAAACATTAAACCTATATAACTTTATCCATCCATCCATACATGTGTGTATTGACAACATGCATGTTAGCTTACACAGGCCTCAACACGGTCTCTATGTCGACGCATACATAAATACCCTTTAACGAGATAAATGACGTAAAGGTTCAAAATAACTAAATATAAAGATATAAGTATAGGTATGCTCAAACCAAGAGAGTTTCAGAGTTTATATAGACAATATTTCATTGTTAAATTATTACCCGCGACTGATGTCATACATGTTTCTTCAAAAACTATTCGACATTTCGCGTTTACTAAAAAGTGCTTTTGTGGGCACATTGTTAAGGAAATCATACGAGTTTCCCCTGACAGCGTTCTATAGACTTAATACGTCTTCATCTTTCTTAATTTGGTGTTATAGATTAGTTAAAAGAGGGCATGAACACAGCGAATTTGGTTTGTTAGATTGCTCGCTTCACTCAACTTTGGTCACAGTGATTCGTCGCAAACCTTGCCAGCAAACTCAGATATAGTTTAATCTGTGCAAATGGTAAAAATTTGTAAGAACAATAAAGTATATAATTAAAAAAAAATGCGCCGCCCGGGGATCGAAGCAGGGTCGCAGGAATGGAAGTCTTGCGTGATACCACTACACTAGCGGCGCTAATGTCTACTATTTAATCAAACCCAATAATGTACAGGCTTTGTCGGTAAAGCACGGGTGGCTGATTTCTGCATACCTTTCAGGCCTGTTTGCAGGATTTAATGAAATCAATATGACAAAAATTAATAAATTGACGCCTTTTATACTTTATACTTTACTCCGATGTTCGTAGAGGTAATGTTAAAGTCAAGTCAATGTTGCCGATATGTTATCTCTATCTTATACATAGTATCTAATTCCGAACTAAATACCCTGAATAAAAAAAGAACAATATATACTGCCACTGGTTATTCTGTTATTTTATGATAACTTTAAGGCTAATTTTATACTCATTTGTAGTTAAAAAGAAAGTAATATATAGTTCGCAAATCCAATATCGGTTTCAAAACGATAATAATGTAGATCAAAAGTATTTTCAATTGATCATTAAATTATAAAAGCACGTGCCCATTTGTTACAACAATAATTGTGTGCCTGCTTTTAAATCGGATACAATATAACCTAATGTATATGATTTCAAGTTTCAATTTTGGATGAAATTCGCGTAATATAATACCTTGTTAGCGTTGTATGGTTTGTACTTCCCATATTGTTTGTCACTGAACTAACTGGTGAAATGTAAAGAACTGTCTGAAAATAGATTGCCGTCAGTATAAGTAAGTAAGTAAGTAAGTAAGTAAATATTTTATTAAAGTGACATGTGCAAACTCAAATAGAAATAACAACATACAATAACAAAAAGGCATGCACCCGGCCCAAACGGGCCTATAAGTTACATAATACATGATAAAACATTAAGCATGAAAACAGCAAGCGATTCAATGGTCAGTAACATAGTCAGTATATCAAGAATTATCGATATGGTCATATCACAAATTCAGACGTCAATCAAAATATATATATTCTTCATTGTAATTAGGCAAAATATATGTGCTAAATTGCCATTAAGTTAAGTAAATGAGTATTTTCCTGCTAAATCACGTTCCATAATATTTCATGTAGCGCCAATAATAGCGGCATGCAAGTTCTGACTTCAATGAAATTACATTTGTACATAATTTGATTTAAATCAAAACTCATACTTCAAAGTGTATGTATTGATCGAAAAAATTATTTGCTTTTATTTATATTTTATTTTTTTTTCATAATTCAAATTAAATTACTAGTTGGTTTTATAAAATATAGAAAACGCTAAGCCCAGAATACGGGAAATTATAGTATTCATAAGTTTAATATACGTGGGGTTAAAATTAATCAGTGGGTAGTAGAATGGGTGACTAATTGTCACGAGTACGAGAAATCAAACATGTATTTAATGTTTTTTAAGGATTTGGTTATGCTACATGTGGTCACTTCAGATGTTTATATTTGCGTTTGTTTTCATAGTAGTAGAAAATGAAAAAACTCGAGGCCATCTTTTGAGGAGCGGGGAGGATCAGGTCAAGTTGAGGTCAAATTTATCGATAATCCAGGTGCAAAGGTGTGAGTTATTGGTTTTCACCCGGTGATGTTTTGTTTGTATTCGCTAAGGGGTATGGTTATAAATCGATGTTTATTGTTTTCAGTGTAATGAGCGTGTAACTCACCTGTCAGTTGTGCGTGACTCGTTAATTGGTGTTAGATTGTTGAGCGGTTCAATATTTTCGGCGCGCAAACGATTTTAACTATTTGCGCTTTTTATTCCTGCGAACCATGCATATTTCCGAATGTATTTGAAACGCTCGAACTTGTTTGGTATAGCTTCTCAAGCTGTTCGTTAACAGTGTTGACTAAAAAAACCAAGATAAAATCAAATTGCGTTTTCAGAATTATAATAGTGTTTGTATGCAGATTTATTTAATGGTTTTATCTACGTTATGTAACTAATACATTATATTATGCTTATTCCAATGTAAGCGGTTTGATTATACCGACATTATCGAAATCCAAAATTTATAATAATCTTTATTTTGTTACTATCAGCTAAAATAGTATTAACTCAATCTCACGAATGTTATCTTTTCTGCCACACCGTTCATAATTAACTGTGAAAACTTGCCAACAGCTGGCCACGCGTTCACTTGTTCGCGCAGATCGATAACCAATCGGTAAATATTGACCATCGTAGCGTAATAAGTGTCAGACTAGGTAGGCGTGGCATTCTTGCGCAATCTGTTAACGACTTGTTGATCTCGCATACATTCTTCATCAGAGCAAATCAATTAGTTTTCAAATGATAAGCGATATTAAAAGATTCTGTATGTGTTTCTTTAAAGAAAATAGTAAATAAAACAATAAAATAACACCAATAAAAATAACCATAACAAATTTTACTAATTTTTGATAATATTAAAATAATAAAAATAAATTTATGTCGACAGTTATTTAATGAACATTCATTTTTTCTTTTTTCAAATCAAGTATTTGATCGGTATTAATATTTGAACGATAAATATAAAGTGCTAGTGCCTTTAAAAATAAACCAAAATATTATGCAACTATATACAAGCATTTACAAGTTCATGCATGAAAATAATTATCTACACAATATTCTTGCCAAGGGGAGATTAATCAGTAGGTATTTGTATCGACTATAATTCTTCACAATAAAAATAAGATATTGTGTCAATATAAAAACAACATGGAGATGTATCAACAGATACTTGTCTCATCCATCTTTCAGATTTCGTTAAATTTCAAATGGATAAAGGTAATATGGTTGGAATGGTTCTCCTCGATCTGCAGAAGGCTTTCGACACCGTAAATCACATTATTTTGATAATGAAATTAAAAGTCATTGGTCTCAGTTCAGATGTTGTCCTTTGGTTCTCTTATCGACATCAGTTAATTGATGTATCAGGTATTCATTCCAACATGGCTTCGGTCACATGTGGCGTACCCCAAGGTTCAATTTTAGGTCCCCTGCTTTTTTGATCTACGTTAACGACATGTCAGCAGTGATAAAAAATAAACTTTTATTATATGCTGATGACTTAGGGATCCTTGTTCATGGTAAAAATATAGCCGACATTAACTTCTTTTATCATCAGAGATGGAGCGTGTAGTAAGTGAATGGCTTATAGATAACAAGCTATCACTTCATCTTGGTAAGACAGAACCCATACTCTTTGGTTCAAAGCCTAAGTTAAGGTCACAAAGTACTTTAAATATTTCATGTAATGGAACAAATATTCAAGCTACAAGTTCAGTTTCGTATCTTGGTGCAGTTTTGGATCAAAATCGTTCATGCAATGATATTGCAAGGTCTGCGGTTACAAAGTCAAATGCCCGGTTAAAGTACTTATATAGAATGAGTAAATTTTTTTATCTTCAAACTAGGAAAACTTTGGGCATGTCCCTGGTACAATGTCATTTTGACTATGTTTGCTTTTTTGGTACCCTTGTTTGGCTCAATATTAGAAAACTAGGCTTCAGACTTCCCAAAATAAATTGATCAGATTTGTCCTTAATATACATAGCAGGTCTCATGTTGGTATTGAACAATTTAAGTCACTGAACTGGTTACCTGTTTCTAAGAGAGTAGATCAATTAACTCTATGTCATGTGCATAAGATAAAGTCAGACACATGCCCTGAATATCTTAAGGAGTATTTTGTACCCCTGAATTTGGCCCATGACCGATGTACCAGATCTAGAGTGTCTGCACTCCCTGTGACCGGTTTACTTGATAGATGTTATAGTTTTTGTGACACTGGCAGATTTTCTTTACCAAAAGTTGGAAGTTTTGGCAATAAATCTTTTGCTAACAATAATATTGTTCTGTGGAATAGTCTCCCACAATCACTTAGGGATATCGAATCTTCCCATTCGTTTAAGCAAGCCATCAACACCCACTAAATGGCCAGTTGATTTTATCACAGTCATTTTAACTTGGCTTTAATTATTGTAACTGTTTTATTCCAACTTAAGTTAAACAATGACCATGTTTTACTTAACTGTTGATCCTAAATCATGATATTAAAAAAAAAAAAGTGTCATTAAAGTAGTTGGATTAAAGTATGACTGACACATCTGTGATACAACATCATATGTGATACTCATAAACATGTGATATATATAATGTGATCTCATTAAGCATTCCTAACTGAACTAGTACTTTTGTGCTTACATGGTGATTACCATTGATACAAGTAACATGACTTTCTGTGGCAGGCTGCCAATATCTAGGCCACAATGGAAATAAGTGAAATCATTTTCACTTTTTTTTTGTGTTATCCCTGGTAATGGTTAGCATTTCATTGATGTATTATATATTTGAACTTATATTTGTTATATTATGCCATGCATTACTTAGCTAGTCATTCATCAGTATTTGTTAGTATGTATCTATTTTTTTGTATCTTACCATGATTTGTGTATCAGTGCTAAAATAAAACTACTACTACTACTATGATGACATTGGGAAAAATGGTGCAATAGCACGCAATACATTCATCGTTTAATAACTCTTCGTCATTCAAGTAACCCCCAAGAATCAATACTCCGAAGACGACGACGAAGAGGGTTATCTGAAATTTTTTATCTCTCCATTTTACATCGATATCCGAGGATGGTTCAAGGGTTTTCTTAACCAAATTGTTTTATTATGTCTGCATATTTTACTTTATGTTATCGATCCAACTACTATTAGTATTCGATCGTTTTGCATCTGTGATACTTGATTAATTTTAAATGATGATAACTTATAACGTAACAGGTATTTTGCTTTGAATACACCAGTCGTTTAAAGTGCGAATAGATGATATAGAAAATTGTTAATTCTGTGAATAAACACTGGAACACGTCAATAGAAATAATAAATGTTTGTATTGAGTTTGTATTATTCATAAAATGCATCTTATGTCGATACGCCGATCTTCAATTGACAAAGTGCATTCAAGCTGAACGCTACTCGTTCTTATGTTCGGAATAAAACATGTAAACGACAAATGCAAAATAGCAGTCTTGCCGTTACAACAAAGCACCTTATGACTGAAAATGGAATATCATTATATGACAAAAATGTAAAATTGATACCGATCTATATTTGCTCAATGTATGCATATTTTGTCTATATACATTGACTTCATTCAGTTGCATATATTTTACTTTCGATAGCAAATGAAGTTGCCCCATTAGTTTAATCGTTATATTAACGTAAAAGAACAATTCAAAGAAATGTATACCCATTTTGGTTGCATTGACTGCGCTGGGTACAGCAACTGTGAAAACAAACATCAGCAGCGAAAGCGTCATTTAATTTAGTTATGTAAATAACCTCTAACAAATTATGCACGTTTATTTCAATTTTTTTTATTATATATGGTTGCAAATGAAATTAGAAACATCAAACCTATTTTAATTTATCCATCCATCCATACATGTGGGTATTTAAAACATGCATGTTAGCTTTCACAGGCCGCAACACGGTCTCTATGTTGACGCATATATATATATATATATATATATATATATATATCCTGTAACGATATAAATGACGTAAAGGTTCAAAATAACTAAATGTAAAGATGTAAGTATAGGTATGCTCAAACCAAGAGAGTTTCAGAGTATATATAGACAATATTTCATTGTTAAATTATTACCCGCGCCTGATGCCATACATGTTTCTTCAAAAACTATTCGGCATTTCGCGTTTTCTCAAAAATGCTTTTGTGGGCAAATTTTTTAAAGAAATCATATAAGTTTCCCCTGACAGCGTTTTATAGACTTAATAAGTCTTCATCTTTCTTAGTTTGGTGTTATAGATTAGTTAAAAGAGGGCATGAACACAGCGAATTTAGTTTGTTAGATTGCTCGCTTCACTCAACTTTGGTCACAGTGATTCATCGCAAACCTTGCCAGCAAACTCAGAAATAGTTAAATCTGTGCAAATGGTGGATAATATAGTAAAAATTTGTAAGAACAATAAATATGATTAAAAAAATGCGCCGCCCGGGGATCGAACCCGGGTTGCAGGAATGGAAGTCTTGCGTGATACCACTACACTAGCGGCGCTACTTTTTAATGTTCAATCAAACCCAATAATGTACAAGCTTTGTCGGTAAAGCACGGGTGGCTGATTTCTGCAATGCCTTTCAGGCCTGTTGGCAGGATTGAATGAAATCAATATGACAAACATTTAATAAATTGACGCCTTTTATACTTTATACTTCACTCCGATGTTCGTAGAGGTAATGTTAAAGTCAAGTGAATGTTGCCGAGATGTTATCTCTATCTTATACATAGTATCTAATTCCGAACTAATTACCCTGAATTAAAAAAAAGAACAATATATACTGCCATTGGTTATTCTGTTATTTTATGATAACTTTAAGGCTTATTTTATACTCATTTGTAGTTAAGAAGAAAGTAATATATAGTTCGCAAATCCAATATAGGTTTCAAAGCGATAATAATGTAGATCAAAAGTATTTTCAATTGATCATTAAATTATAAAAACACGTGCCCATTTTTAAAACAATAATTGTGTGCCTGCTTTTAAATCGGATACAATATAACCTAATGTATATGATTTCAAGTTTCAATTTTGGACGAAATTCAAGTAATATAATACCTCGTTAGCGTTGTATGGTTTGTACTTCCCATAGTGTTTGTCACTGAACTAACTGGTGAAATGTAAAGAGCTGTCTGAAAATAGATTGCCGTCAGTATAAGTAAGTAAGTAAGTAAGTAAATATTTTATTAAAGTGACATGTGCAAACATATATAGAAATAACAACCGACAATTACAAAAAGGCATGCACCCGGCCCAAACGGGCCTATAAGTCACATAATACATGATAAAACATTAAGCGTGAAAACAGTAAGCGATTCAATGGTCAGTAACATAGTCTGTATATCAAGAATTATCGATATGGTCATATCACAAATTCAGACGTCAATAAATATATATATATATATATATATATTCTTCATTGTAATTAGGCAAAATATATGTGCTAAATTGTCATTAGGTTAAGTAAATGAGTATTTTCCTGTTAAATCACATTCCATAATATTTCATGTAGCGCCAATAATAGCGGCATGTAAGTTCTGACTTCAATGAAGTTACATTTGTACATAGTTTGATTTAAATCAAAACTCATACTTCAAAGTGTATGTATTGATCGAAAAAATTATTTGCTTTTTTTTTTCATAATTCAAATTAAATTACTAGTTGGTTTTATAAAATATAGAAAACGCTAAGCCCAGAATACGGGAAATTATAGTATTCATAAGTTTAATATACATGGGGTTAAAATTAATCAGTGGGTAGTAGAATGGGTGACTAATTGTCACGAGTACGAGAAATCAAACATGTATTTAATGTTTTTTAAGGATTTGGTTATGCTACATGTGGTCACTTCAGATGTTTATATTTGCATTTGTTTTCATAGAAGTAGAAAATGAAAAAAAATCGATGAGCTCTTTTGAGGAGCGGGGAGGATCAGGTCAAGTTGAGGTCAAATCGATCGATAGTCCAGGTGCAAAGGTGTGAGTTATTGGTTTTCACCTGGTGCTGTTATGAATGTTTTCGCTCAGGGGTATGGTTATAATTCGATGTTTATTGTTTTTGGTGTAATGAGCGTGTAACTCACCTGTCAGTTGTGTGTGACTCGCTAATTTGTGTTAGATTGTTGAGCGGTTCAACATTTTCGGCGCGCAAACGATTTAAACTATTTGCGCTTTTTATTCCTGCGAACCCTGCATATTTCCGAATGTATTTGAAACGCTCGAACTTGTTTGGTATAGCTACTCAAACTGTTCGTTAACAGTGTTGACTTAAAAAAAACAAGATAAAATCAGATTACGTTTTTATACTTATAATAGTGTTTGTATGCAGATTTATTTAATGGTATTATCTACGTTATGTAACTTATACATTATATTTATGTTTATTCCAATTTTAGCGGTTTGATTATACCGACATTATCGAAATCCAGAATTTATATTCATCTTTATTGTGTTACTATCAGCTAAAATAGTATTAACTCAATCTCACGAATGTTATCTTATCTGCCACACCGTTCATAATTACATGTGAAAACTTGCCAACAGCTCTCCTTGATCTGCAGAAGGCTTCCGACACCGTAAATCACAGTATTTTGATAATGAAATTAAAAGCCATTGGTCTCAGTTCAGATGCTTTCCTTTGGTTCTCTTATCGACATCAGTTAGTTGATGTATCAGGTATTCATTCCAACATGGCTTCTGTCACATGTGGCGTAACCCAAGGTTCAATTTTAGGCCCCCTGCTATTTTTGATCTACGTTTACGACATGTCGGCAGTGATACAAAATAAACTTTTATTATATGCTGATGACTCAGGGATCCTTGTTCGTGGTAAAAATATAGCCGACATTGAACTTCTTTTATCATCAGAGATGGAGCGTGTAGTAAGTGAATGGCTTATAGATAACAAGCTATCACTTCATCTTGGTAAGACAGAATCCATACTCTTTGGTTCAAAGCCTAAGTTAAGGTCACAAAGTACTTTAAATATTTTATGTAATGGTACGAATATTCAAGCTACAAGTTCAGTTACGTATCTTGGAGCAGTTTTGGATCAAAATCTGTCATGCAATGATATTGCAAGGTCTGTGGTTACAAAGTCACATACCATGTTAAAGTACTTATATAGAATGCGTACATATTTTGATCTTCAAACTAGGAAAACTTTGGTCATGTCCCTAGTACAATGTCATTTTGACTATGTTTGCTCTTTTTGGTATCCTAGTTTGACTCAATATTGGAAAACTTGGCTTCAGACTCCCCTAAATTAATTGATCAGATTTGTCCTTAATATGCATAGCAGGTCTCATGTTGGTATTGAACAATTTAAGTCACTGAACTTGTTAACTGTTTTTAAGAGAGTAGATCAGTTAACTCTATGTCATGTGCATAAGATTAAGTCAGACACATGCCCTGAATATCTTAAGGAGTATTTTGTACCCCTGAATTTGGCCCATGACCGATGTACCAGATCTAGAGTGTCTGCACTCCCTGTGACCGGTTCACTTGATAGATGTTATAGTTTTTGTGACACTGTGAGATTATCTTTACCAAAAGTTGGAAGTTTTGGTAAGAAATCTTTTGCTTACAATGGTATTGTTCTGTGGAATAGCTTCCCACAATCACGTAGGGATATCGAATCTTCCCCACTCGTTTAAGCAAGCCATCAAAACCCACTTAATGGTCAGTTGATTTTATCACAGTCATTTTAACTTGGCTTTAATTATTGTGACTGTTTTATTCCAATTTTAGTTAAACAATGACCATGTTTTACTTTACTGTTGATCTTAAATCATTGTATTTTTTAAATAATATGTAATGTCCTTAAAGTAGTTGGATTAAAGTATGACTGACACATCTGTGATACAACATCAATTGTGATACTCATAAACATGTGATATATATAATGTGATCTCATTAAGCATTCCTTACTGAACTAGTACTTTTGTGCTTACATGGTGATTACCATTGATACAAGTAACATGACTTTCTGTGGCAGGCTGCCAATATCTGGGACCACAATGAAAATAAGTGAAATCATTTTCACTTTTTTGTGTTATCCCTGGTAATGGTTAGCATTTCATGGTAATATTATATATTTGAACTTATATTTGTTATATTATGCCATGTAATACTTAGCAAGTCATTTTTCAGTATTTGTTAGAATGTATCTATTTGTTTGTATCTTACCATGATTTGTGTATCAGTGCCAAAATAAAACTACTACTACTACTATGATGACATTGGGTAAAATGATGCAATAGCACGCAATACATCAATCGTTTAATAACTCTTCGTCATTCAAGTAACCCCAAAGAATCAATACTCCGAAGCCGACGACGATGAGGGTTATCTGAAATTTTATCCCTCCATTTTACATCGATATCCGAGGATGGGTCAACGGTTTTCTTAAACAAATTTTTATATTATGTCTGCATATTTTACTTAATGTAATCGATCCAACTACTATTAGTATTCGATCGTTTTGCATCTGTAATACTTTTTTAATTTCAAATGATGATAACTTATAACGTAACAGGTATTTTGCTTTGAATACACCATTCGTTTATAGTGCGAATACTTATATGATTTAGAAAATTGTTAATTCTGTGAATTAAGGTTCATGTAAAGTGTAAAAGGCGTATTCTTCACATAGGAATACTTCAATAAATATTATGGCAATAAATTCAATTTATAAGTCAATAGCCTCGTAAACACTTGTAGAACATATAAGAAAATGCTAATAAAAAATATGATGCAAAATGTTGCTTTTGAAGAAATATACAGCGCATGCATGAAATTATCAAAATAACAAACGGAGTTAAATTGAACAAATTCCTTTGGTCAAAATATTGTATACACTTAATGTTAGGTACTACAAATGAAAAGTCCACACAACACACACCAACAATCCTAAAATAAGCAAAAGAAAAACATAAAAAATGTCAAAAGTTAACACAATAATTGGGAACTACTTTAAGTATGGTAGACTTACCAGTGAACCTTCATTTTCAAAATTACTTATTTACTCGCAATACAGTACTCATTATAGTCACAAAATGACACAATTACAAAAAATAAAATATATTACCAAAAGGCAAACACTTTGATTGTTCATTTGAAATATATGGGACTCGGAAAGACGACTTATTGGCTACCTTAAAACAAAATACAACATGTTTATGTCACATCTCGAACTCCATACACGTTAGTTATACATGTGGGGCATAAAACATCCGGTTTCAAGGAAGTCGACAAAACAATATTTCAATTAACGATCTAGGCATAATATTTGTGGGATCGGAAAAATGAATTATACAAATGTTGGGAACACGTACATATTAAACCAACTGAACACTTACATTTCTATAAAAACCTTGTCATCGATAAAAAAATGCATTTGTTATTGTCTTGTCATGTTTACTTGTTCAGGTAGCCATTATTTGCCGGAAGTATATAAGAAAAATATTTCGTTTCAAAATCGATCACTTATAAATTACTCACGATCCGTTTGTCCTAAAATTTGTATAATTTGTTTTTGAGATAATTTTAAGTTATGTTATAAAGTAAATATTTAATATAAGCAATATTTAACAAATTCGCAAATACGAATCAATACACATTTCTGACCAAGATGGACGACCGATGAAAATAAATCGGGAGGAGAGTCAATTATATCAAGATTCTTTTCAAATAGTGCGTTTCAAGTAAGGGTCATTGTTATGGAGATATTATGAAAATGATATATTTTCATTAATTTTATTTTATAAGATCATAACTCTTATTGATCGCATGCTATGCGCGCGGAAAGTTAGTATTTTTCCAAAATCTATAAATAGCGACTCATGGCATTGACATGTTCATTTTGAAAAACGCATAGTGTCTTTGTGGGGCTGTATTGACGCAATTCAATGCTCGGAGTACCTTACATATAACTTGCATATACTGTTGGTGTTTTTATTAGGTGCATTTGTGTTTTTTTTAATGAAATTGAGAATTTGCCATACATTGCAATATTTTTGCTAATAATTACATTATGACTAACATTTGTGAGTGTTGTTTTTTTAATTGTATACATATAATAAAAATGTGATTATTGCAACCATATGTAAATTTCATTAACTTATTTTGGGTATTACTGATCATTTTTATATTTTAAAATTTCATCTATATGGGGTCATTTTGGGACTTTACATGAACCTTAATACGTGAACACGTCACTTGAAATAATACATGTTTGTATCGAGTTTGTATTATTCATAAAATGCATCTTTTGTCGATACGCCGATCTTCATTTGACAAAGTGCATTCATGTTGAAAGTTACTCGTTCTTATGTTCAGAATAAAACATGTAAACGACACATGCAAAATAGAAGTCAACTTTGGTCACAGTGATTCATCGCGTACCTTGCCAGCAAACTCAGAAATAGTTAAATCTGTGCAAATGGTGAATAATATAGTAAAAAGTTGTAGGTACAAAAAAGTATATAATTTTAAGAAAATATGCGCCGCCCGGGAATCGAACCCGGGTCGCAAGAATGGAAGTCTTGCAGGATACCCCTACCCCAGCGGCGCTACTGTCTCATGTTCAATAATGTTCAAGCTTTATCGCTAAAGTATCGTTGTTGCGCAATGTGAACCTCTGGATTACAAGCTAGAACACGCGAGAACACGATACGAATAAGTGAAATCACGATACGAGACACGAAATCGCGATGCGAGAACGCTAGATTAAACAAATCAAATTGCTTTCCCACGGGCAGTGTAATATATACTTACTATTTCTGTATCTGTTTACTTTTAGTTTGCGTCAGAGATTCGTTAAAAGTTGCAAAAAGTGGCAAAACTAGTCTACTATGGCAGATTACTCACTAACTAGGCTCGCAACGAAAAGTTATTGTGTGCCTTTCAAGCATTTTTTGTAGCTGTTTGCGGACATGAAACAATCTAAGAAGTACATATACGTCACTCCGATGTTCGTAGAGGTAATGTTAAAGTCAAGTGAATTTTGCCGATATGTTATCTCTATCTTATACATAGTATCAAATTCCTAGCTAATTACCCTGAATTAAAAAATTTACATTATATACTGGCACTGGTTATTCTGTTATTTTATTATAACTATGTTATAAGGTTAATTTTATACTAATTTGTAGTTAAGAAGAAAGTAATATATATGGAGCAAATCCAACATCGGTTTCAAAACGATATTAATGTAGATCAAAGGTATTTTCCATTGATCATTAAATTCCTTAAAAACACGTGGCCATTTTTAACAACAATAAATATGAGTCTGTTTTTAAATCGGATACAGTATAACCTAATGTGTATGATTTCAAGTTTCAATTTTGGATGAAATTCGCGTAATACCTCGTTAACGGTCTATGGTTTGTACTTTCCATATTGTTTGTAACTGATTTAACTGGTGAAATGTAAAGGGCTGTTTGAAAATGGATTGCCGTCAGTATATTCGAATTATTCATTACTCCAGACAACCCATTTGTAAGTTCATCTTTCATAAGTAAGCTATATTTTCAAGTCAATACAAAGAAGTTTTGTCCATTAGCGGTAAGTTAATAGTGGTTATCGTTAATCGATAACCGATCGTTATTGGAGTGCGGTCTGTCCTGTTCTGTTCTGCTCTGTAAAATAGTAGGGATAATTTGATCGGGATGACGTTAGGTTTACACCGCCTTATGTAAAAGGTTACAGTATATTTAATAACCGTTCCATGTAGGCTGTAAAATATCATAGTTGATTCGAAGGCATGTTGTACACTTTAAACTATTGTTCTGGCTTTATCTTTTGGAGAAAGTAGTAGGGTATGCATAGGTGCTCACTACTAAATCCCTAAAATATGATAAACTTAGATACTTTAGTAAAACATTGTACTGAAAAAAGTTACATTCCACTAGAAATCGGCCGGAGAACAAAGTTTCAAAAACAGTCGATTTTGACTTTTGACAAGTTCTTTCTTGGTTCGTACATGACATATCTTTTTTATTGCACAAATCGACTCCGCTTAGAATGGCTCTTAAGAAAGGGTATGGTTATGGGACTGTCTATGTGCAAAGTGTTGCATTTATTTTCACTTAAAGATGTCGCTTTTAAATTGAATTATATAGGGAAACAATTTAGTATATGTGACCTAAAATAGTAGGGATAATTTGATCCGGATGACGTTAGATTTACACCGCATTGCTCTTCCTCTTTACGGAACAGGCGAAAATCGATAGGTTCGAAAAAATGTTGTTTAACAATTTGGGCAAAAATAATTGAAGTAGTACAGCATCATTGTTTAATAAGTTCAGAGTTTAAGCATAATGACTTAAGGAGAGTTGTAGGTGATGTATTTAATTGGATGAAATTTATTTGAGCTCGATTTTTATCGATTAAAAAGGTTGTTATTGGTGGTGGTCATCATCATCATCTCGTATTATGCTATTGGTAAGAGCAGTGTTATGGGATAAAATGATTTTGCTGCAGTAAGTTGCAGTGTTATATGAAATTTTCAATAAGTTATTTATTTTATTTTTCATGTTTCTAAACGATTACGTCCAAGTCAATTCAACAGTGCCGAGGGCCAAAGCAAAGAGTAAGCACGCCACGGTTTCCATGATGGAACTTGAAAACCTTGCAGAAACCGTATCAAAGCGTAGGCGACAGGGGAAACGTCCTGAGAGCGTTAGTCCGACTGTGGAATCTGTCACTGGCAGTGGGTCATCTGGTGCAGCGCCAGGCCCTGGGCCACCAAGCGCAGAGGCAGTCCCTGGTACTAGTACGCATGCTACAGAGTCAGCCCCTGGGTCATGTATTGAGTTGATCCCCGATGCAACAGCTCCAGAGGTGCCAGTTGGCGTGGAGGCTTACCCAGGTAATGAACAGGTGTTGTCTTTTGATTTTGACACTAACCCCATACCAATTGCAAGTGTGCACAACCAGAAGGGTTTGCATGCATCACATGCCATTGAAAATAAGATTATTTCAAAAATGTACATAGCTATGGCTTTACTATTAGAGACTCAACCAGGGGAACAGGTGCGTAGTTTGAACCTCAGTCCATCTTAGCAGTTGGTTATCAAACCACTTGAGCCTTCAAAATCAATAAATACAATCGAAGGGTGGTGAGACGCATTTCTAGTATATGCTAGTATCTTCTTAACAGCACACCCTCACAGGACGCAGGAGTTACTCAAGTACATGAGTACAATTATGACTGCGGAAAGGAGGCATGCAGGACTGGGTTGGAAAGCCTATGACCAGCAGTTCCGTTCGCGCCTTGCGGTTGATCCTACTGGTACCCGCTTTGATAAAATTGATTATGAGCTATGGTTGCTATATGTGGGACCTTCTATGCAGGGGCAGGTGCGGAAAGAGTCATGATAAGAAAATGTTATGAATTTAATTACAGCAGGTGTGCTAGGGATCCTTGTCCGTATAGGCATACTTGTCTTAGTTGTAATGGTAATCATCCTTCTAATATATATAGGTCTGCTTTCAGCGGAGCGCAGGTTCAAGGAAATAGGGGATTCTTGCCAGGCAGGGCCGCTGCTCCCCACGGCCCGCGTTTAGCTAGGTTTAGACCGGGTTTCAGACCAAGACACCCTAACGCAAACATGCGAAAATATTTTTGATTTAAGTCTAGGACAATCACCGATAAATACTGATGTGCTTATTTCTTTCATATTATTATTTTATATTTGAACATTTATACAAATAGACAAGTGCCGAAATACTTAAAGAGGGATTTTGGAAAGGCTTTCGTCTTGGGTTTACCGGGCCAAGGGTTTCAACGGATGCATGCTATTTGAAGTCAGCACGTTTACATTGAAATATTTTAAAGCAAAAAATAAACAGTGCGGCGGCGGCTGATAGATTTGCGGGCAGGTTTAAGTATTCTCCAAAAGAAAATTTAAAACTTTCGCCTGTTTGCCTCGTTCCAAAATCGGATGGATCATGGCGGCTTATTACACATTTGTCTTGTCCAAAAGGAGGTAATGCTAATGATGGCATAAGTGGTGATCTTAGATGTGTGAATTATACCTCATAAGATACAGTGGTAGATAGGATTTTTAAGCTTGGTTTTTATCACCGAAATGGCCAAACGTGACATAAAATCAGCATTTCGGATGTTACCTATTTGTCCAGACGACGTCTGTTTGTTAGGCTTGAAGGATAATGATGGTAATATTTACTTAGATAAATTTTTGCCTATGGGTTGCAGAGTATCTTGTGCACTGTTTGATATGTTTGCTACATTCTTGCAGTGGGTACTTACTTATTTTTCAAAATGGGACTCCTTGGATCATTATTTAGATGACTTTATTTTTGCGGGGGCTGACAATACGGGGCATTGTAGTGATCTTGTTGGTACATTCGAACAGATGTGTAGCTTGCTGGGGGTTCCTATTGCTGAAGATTAGAGCTGGATTCGCTTTATATGAGTGTTCGGATCCCGTTGCATAAGGTTGAGGAGTTGCGGGTAGCTATAATGCAGGTACTTTAGAACAGAAAGGTTACGTTAAGGGAATTTCAGTCACTGATTGGAAAATTGTCATTTTTCTGTCAGGCTATAAGGTCAGCGAGGACTTTCCTGCGTAGGTGCTATGATGCGATGGTCAATGCAAAGCATCCACATCATATATTACGTATGACAGAGGCAATAAAGCTCGATTAAGATATGTGGCTTATTTTTTTAGAAAAAAATAATGGTGTAACGCATATCCCTCCGGACTCATGGTTAGACAGCAGCGTAAAACAATTATTCTCAGACAGTGCTGGTTCCCTTGATCTTGGATGTGGCTGTTTTTCAATGGAGAATGGTCATTTTTTCCCTGGCCTAAACAATGGGGTTCAATTATGAAAGATATCACATTTTTAGAAATGGTCCCTGTGATTCTTAGCCTGTGCCTATGGACTGGAAAGTTGCAGCATAGGAAAGTTTTACTCCGCATAGATAATGAAGCTTTGGTTATGGTTATCAATACGCAAACATCAAAGTGAAAACGGCTTATGCAGCTAGTGAGGGCATTTGTTATGTTAGTTATGGAATTTGGAATCGTAGTTAAGCAATTGCATATTTCTACTCATGTTAATTCTATAGCCGAGTCTATTTCTCGCAAGAAATCGGACAGGTTTCGGAAGATATGTCCAGATGCACACCAGGAGCCATGCCAGATACCAGCACGTTTTCACTCTCTGATATTCAGTCTGAGTCTGAGCGATTGTTAAAGGCGGCATTTGCAGATAATACAACAGAAGCTTACAACAATGGATTTCAACTATTTGAAAACTTCAGAAAGAAATATGATTTACAATTAATTTGGCCACCAACTTTAGAGAAAATTATCATGTTTATATCTTGGTTATTATTGAGGGGTTTGTCCTACTCCACAGCTTGTTTTTACGTGAAAGCGGTCGGTTTTCAATGTAAAACAAGGGACGTTTCAGATGTTTCTAGGCATTACGTCATTGAGAAGGCTTTGGAAGGTTTAAAGAGATCTTCGGTAGGGAGGGGGTCTAGATTCCCAATAACCAAGCATATATTGAAACAGATAGTGTCAGTTTTTTCTATAGTATGTAATAATATGTACGAGAGTCATTCTTCGCTACGGCATATAGCCTTGCTTTTTTCGGCTTTTTTTGGGTGAGCGAAATTGCCGTAATAACAAACAATTCTCCTTCAAGGGTTATTTTACAGTCAGATGTTTTGGTTAATGAGAAAGATGGCATAATCAAACTTGCTATTAGGTTTTCTTAAACGGATCAATATGGTTCAGGGACAATTTTAAAGATAAACAAATCCACTTCAACAGAAATATGTGCGGTAAACAACATTTCAGGGTTCCTGAAAAGACGCCCACCTATTAGTGGGCCATTCTTCTGTCATTTAGATGGAAATCCCTTAACGAGATACCAATTTTCAGCCATTCTTAAAAAAGCTTTGAGCTGCTTGCAGCTGGATTACGGCAAGTTTTTATCGCATTTCTTTAGAATAAGGGCAGCAACTTCTGCGGCAATGGCAGGTTGCGATGTCGGAACTATAAAGAAAGCTGGTAGATGGCGTTTAGAGGCGTATCGGGTTTATCTTAAGCCTGAATCCGTTTATACATTATCGCAATTGTCATAGTTATATTTTCAAGCTGCAGCTTGTCTTTACCTGTTTTTTTTTTATAGTAAGGGCATTTTTGTAACTAGAACAAAGTCATTCTAGGTCCAATCAAAGTGTGGACCCATGGTTCATCCATAGTCAATCAAGCTTTTGTAGCGATGAGACAGAGACCGGAAGGTGTCAATCTGGGTTTAAAAGACGCAGTTATAATGTGGCAGGGATATGGTGGTTTGTCACTGTTGGATGTTGTCGGCATATTAAAGACATTGAAGAAAGTTGCCGAGATACCAGATTTGATTAAATTACACTGCGGTGGAAATGACTTCACGGTGCCTATACCACGTTACTTTTTCGGATCTGTGTTAGGAGAATTACGCGACCCAGTTAACATTTTTAAGGATCTCTTTTAAATATTTCACCATTTTTAATGGGATACAGTGGAGAGCCCGCTCATTCGTAAGAGTTTTCTATAGGTATCATGATCTTTTTAAGCAAATAAGTATATTTTTCAGTAAAGTGCAACCGCGCGTTTGAACGGTTAGAAAAATCAGTGTGGAGATTTCATATTACAAACGCGCGGTTGCACCTTACTGAAAAAATACTTTTTTTTAAAAAAAGATCATGATACCTATAGAAAAGGCTCACTTTATCCCATTAAAATGGTAAAATATTTAAATAGACATCATTAACAATGTTAACTGGGTCGCGCTTTATTCTCCCAACACAGATCTTAAAAAGTCACGTGGAATAGGCACCGTGACTTGGGTCGTCTGGATATAAAAACATTCGTTCTCTTATAGATGTCATTATTTACAGCATAAATGATTCTGTCAGTTTCAAGTGTAAAATTGTGTGGTCTCAAATTTTTTCCACGCAGTTCGTGGCGTCATTCAGATGATCGTGTCGCTACGAACTATTGTAGGATGATTCTAAACAGTTACGCAGCAAACAAAATTATGCACATGATTGAGGGTTTATTATAAATAAAGGGAAGTAACTCCATCATTAATCAGTGCAGACGGAGAGTACACCAGGGCCCGGTTTAATGAGAGCGACCATGGAAATTCTGTCTTTATTTAGTAGATAGCGGGTGCATTGCATGCGTTCAAAAAAGGGGCCCAAAATGTTTTGAGTAAATCGCTGGAAAGTTAAACGATTCCCGTTCTCATCCGGCAAACAGTTTCAGTTAAGGTTCGCTGTCACCAAAAGATCATTGGAATTTCTAGTTCTTTTTGTGGTGACCGCACCGAGTTTGCAGATACGTCTGCAAACTCGTTGCGCTCTTTGGCGGACAGCGACCTCACAACATAACTTTTTAATACTTAAGTTGGTATTCTAATAGTTTAAATTGGCATTGATGCCACGGATTAAACTATCATACTGCAATCTAGCTAATTTTGTTCTAATTTAAACAATTAAAATTCAGTTGCCGTAAATTTGAATTTAGCCTTTTGTGACAGTTTGAAATCTGAAGTTATATAATTTTAAAGCTAGCCTTTGAGGCATTAACTACTTGCTGGTAGGTTGTCCTAAAAGGCACAGTTTGCTCGACGGTCTGTTGAATCGAAGTTGTGATCAACACGATGGATGAGTACGGGAACCATGTTCACAAGTCCAAACCGGGGAACAAGACAGTCTAGTCAAAATTAAATATAGAATATTCAGTGAATAAATGTTTTTTCAAGTGTATAATGTTTTAGGTGCTTTTTAGTTCGATGGGATGTCGAACAACGAACCTGCTTTGGTGACATCCGGATATACACAATAGTAAAATTTAGCTAAGAAAAAGGATGCAAGATTTCTTGTTTGGACTTAAAGGATTTCACCCGGGTAGTCGTTGTCCGGCAATCGGTTGTCCTCCAATCTCCCAATACGTGTGTAGTTACTATTTGTATTTTCTTCAAGTAATTTGTTTCTTCGAGTGTTGTGCTAATTTGAACCCTAGTTTATTTAGGGTTGCTTCAACGCGTTTGCTTTTTTTATTTTTTTTATTTTTACATAATTCAAATTAATTTACTAGTCGATTTTATAAAATATAGACACAACGCTAAGCCGAGAATACGGGCAATTATAGTATTCATACGTTTAATATACGTGGGGTTAAAATTAATCAGTGTCTAGCAGAATGCACGTGACTAATTGGCACGAGTACGAGAAACCAAACATGTATTTATTGATTTTTAAGGATTAGGTTATGCTACATGTGGTCACTTCAGATGTTTATTTTTGCATTTGTTTTCACGAAGAAAGCGTACGCCAAAACGACTGTGGGTACAAAACGGAATAATATCTTGTTTTGTTTTGGAATGTTCGATTTTTTTTAAATCGCCAAGGTGCCCTTTCGAGCGTAGAGTTTCTACTTGAAACAAGCATACTTTTAGAACATATTAACAGAGTCAACATTAATGTTTGCCATAATGCAAATGAATTTGACCAATTATTGCTTTCTTTGCCAAAAAATGAATTGCGCCGCCCGGGAATCCAACCCGGGTCGCAAGAATCTTGCATGATACCACTACACCAGCGGCGCTCGCAGTATCAGAAGAATTTGAAAAAAAAACAACATATAATTTGCATTAGCTAACAAATTGGTTTTAAGAGGCATTTATTCTGTTTTCAATAAACATCATCAGTTGATATTTATTAAAAATATGCATAATCTTCCAGAGAATAATATTTAAATGTACTTTTGATAGATACATATGTGACGACATGTCTTTTTCTAACATGAGCCGCAATTGATATGCAGCAATCGTTAACTCGTCAAACATAAGAAAAGTTTGAAAACGATTTAACCAGTACAGGCTCCGTATTTTAACTTACCTGTGCGCATATGAGCGTTGTTTCATGGGAAATACTAATTTCATTTTCCGCCAATATGTTAATGAGAAACGTATACTTAACGCTTGCAACAGTCTCCACAACTTCGATCACAAGTGCGTAACTGTGATCATACACATTTGTATGTACATCATCCTCATTAATTGTACGACTTTCAATCGGCTTTGTTGATGAAACAATCGTTTTTATTATAACTTTTTATGCGTGTGTACGTATTCCTGTGGTAGCTGAAACCACATGGCATCGGCAGTACAGGCATTGTATAGCACATACTTGTATATGAACACCGTTTCTTAGAACAGAAACTTATGTGAAATCATGAAAATTGAAGATTAATGTTAAATATAATTATACACGCAAAGCATGCACTGTGCAACTTTTCAGTCGCTGGCAATGCTAACTTTTGCATAATATTTTGACAAGGACAAGGGACAGGCAAAGGTCGTATGTTTGTTTTGCTTTCGCTTTACGATTTCACAAAGAATGAAACCAGAAAACGTCATTTAAAACAATAAAAAATATTCGCCTACGCCACGAAACTTCTAATTTGTTCTGATTATAGAACTTGTTACTTCAAAATAGCAAGTTCGCTTGATTGGTTTGTAATTAACCATTATATTGCATAGTTAAACAATCTATCAAAGTATATTAAACCTATACCAGTCAATATTGTTGACGAATTCGAAGTTTTGTTTTCTTACCAAAACAAAGTTTTTCAGACCATTAGTCTCGGGCAGTAGGACCGACAGATTCCAAAATGCTACCGGACCTGAGTTAATTTTTATCGGAAATGATAGAGTTCCGACGCGTTTTGCATAGGTTTTCCCATGCAGAGTTGTCGTTCCATGCTCTAACATACATATCTGCAAAGATATCAGCAGCCATAAGACCAATACTCTTTGTCAAACCGAGTAAACACATTCGAAGTATTTTGAATTAGAAATTAATGGTCGAAAGCATTTACCAATTACTTAGAAATTTTTAATTTACGAAACGTCGGGCAAAATCCTACTGATTTTCAGGAATCTTTTTAGGAACTATTTTATTGCAAATTTTCGCAGATGGAATTGTTTTGCTCCATTCGCTAATGTAAACAAATGTACGAATTGAGTGAATTAGTGAATGTGTTTCCATGGCAGACGCGCATTAAGAGACAGGCGACGAACAAACACTAGCAGGGTGATATACCAACTGAGCTTAATTTCCCATGCATACTTCACTCATCCCTTAAAACTTTAAGCCGATATCCATTAACCCTTTCTTTTATCCTCTGACAAAATAAATGTAAACACAGGACAAAAAGTGCTCCCAGGCTAGTGATATATATCACAGTGAAAACTGTCTTTGCAGAACGCCATATTTTGGATGATCATACATCCTTCTTATCGCAATATGATCAGACATCCATCAATGCTGTAAGTGGTGCTCAATTGGTAAGTTTTCGTTCAGGTTCTTTGTACCAATGATTCTCTGAACTATATTACATTGTACCCCGGGTACAGAAAATACGCTTAAAGGCACCCGGTCGAACTCCGGTTACTTTAAGTCCCGTACCTGGGTCCGGTTTAATGAGAGCGACCATGGTCGAGTGAGTATGGTTGTACCAGCGAATAATCGTCGTGCGACGATATATAACCGGGTTAAATGGAGAGCGACGATCGTCAGTCGACCGCGCGTTGCTCGACGTGCTGTCGAGCGACCGCAGTCCACCCCTCACACCACGACTGCTCGTCGCTTGACTGCTCGCTGCTTGACGCTTTGTCGGCAATCAAAACCCGTGCAAAATGACTGACCACACCGTCGTGCGACCACAGTCACGGCAACTTGCTCCTTGAACGCGACGAGTAGTCAGTTGGCGGCCGACGAGCGTCGCTCGACCACACAGTCGCGCGACTACAGTCGGGTGTTGTAGTTTTTCATTAAACCGGTACCTGGGGTAACTTTTACTAAGCGGGTTACTTTTATGTTGTATCTGAGCCTTACACGATCTCGATTGAATCAAAACGGAAAATAAACTTAAAGGCAACCGGCCATACTCTGTTGTTAAGAGTTTATTTACTCTACCCCGGATACTTTGTTATATACCTAAGTAATCAACCCGGGTAACTTGAATGCTGTACCTGAGCCAACATTAAATAATCGAGCATCGGTGCTTACTTACTTGCTAAAAACTCCTGTTTCAGATGAGCATTATCGAAATTGCATAGATGAATAGGAACATTTTCGCCACCCGTGATAGTAGCGAACCTTTGATTCCTTTATTGAAAGTAAATGTGATTAACGTGTCATTGGAAATTCTACTCTTCAATTAAATTATAACACAGTTCTAGTTGGGCTCAGCAGGTCTGATTTTAGCCAATGTATATTTGTCATCAGAACTGTTCACAGACTGAGATTTAAAACTATTTAATTTTTTGCTTATAAGATTCCTGTGGATTCAATAGATGAAAACAATCCATACTATCGTTTCAGAGTTGCATACAAGTATTTGACACATGCGTTTATACGTACAATTTCAAAACTATAATACTTGAAAATACTTTAACAACACAATCATTATAAAAACTGCAACGTTTTGCAGATTTACAGTTGTGTGTTTTGTAAAAAAGGTCATGTGACAAATGATCTTAATTGAAATATTCACATTATACCACATATAGAATATTATTGAAGGTTAATTGTATTAAAAGTTGCTCATTTTCTTCTACTATGCCCTTGTATTTCCAGATAATTTATTATACTTTCCATGCCAGAGGAAAGTGGTTTGAATTAAAATCACAGCGGTGGCTTGCGAGGAGATGAATTAAGGGACAATTGATTGCATTTGCTTTATGTTACCCTTAAACTCAACCAAATGAACATGCAAATGTATTCGACATAATCTTTGTGTACACATAAATGAAATAAGTATAAACATGCATACGATATTGAATAGATTTGTTTTGTTTCTTTTAGCTTCTTAAACTATTTATGCATACAGGCCTAAATGCAAGATAATTACAAAAGTGGTGTCAATAGACTCGATACGATACTTACATTGAATATTAAATCCTCAAAATTTGAACTGATTTTAGTACTAAAAGGAAACCTATAAGCAATAATCAACCATAACTGGTGGCATATGTTTAAATACATTTAACTAACAGATACTTTACAAATGCCGTACTATATCTCATAAAACCATATAACCATTGAGGACAGGCCTAAAATTCAATATTTTATCAATTATCAAATTTGTAAATTTTAGCTTTAAAACTGTGGAAGTTGTGTGTGTGTGTGTGTGTGTGTGTGTGTGTGTGTGTGTGTGTGTGTGTGTGTGTGTGTGTGTGTGTGTGTGTGTGTGTGCGTGTGTGTGTGTGTGTGTACTTGTGTGCGGGTGCGTGCGCGCGCGTGTGTCTATGTGCAAATTAACAGCACACAAAGAGGCAAAAACAATTCACTGGGTTTATAACTGACTTCTGGATATCTTCTCACGAAACTCATGCAGTATGAGGCTTGGAACTTGAATTGCATATTGTTGAAAAGCCGTTGTGTTACGCCCTGTGTTTTGGAAAACAGCTCGTAGGAATGCAACACATTTAACATTTTCTGTAGAATGTTCATGTATAGCCACGTTCACATCGGAACTCTCAACATGTTACACGGAGGTTACCTTTTCAGTTATTGACACTAAACGGAAGATAATGTTATTTGTAATCAGATGTCTGTTAAATGTACTGGGAACTTGTGGTTTTATTTAACATATATTCCGGTTATTTACCAAAATTAGACATTACACGCTGTTAATAAATATTTAAATAATACATTTATGATGGTGACATTACATGCATGTGTTTCTTAATATATATACAGTCCACTCTCGTTATCTCGAAGTCGGCGGGAACAAAAACAAAATATCGACATAACGAGAGTTCGAGATATCCGATTAGGCGTTTTCAAAGAAAAAATGATACGAACATTTACCTTGTTTTTATCATCTTAATACCTGCTAAGTGGTCTAACTAAAGCCGTCACCGTGTGGCATAATACTATCTACCTGATATATACGCGTTTTTCGAGGCACGATTAATTTTGCTATTTAAATGCTTAAAATGACGTTTAAAGTATTACAGAATTGCATGCACACATGCGGTTATATTTTTTCTAAACTGTCGGGTAAACATCCGGTAATGTTGCTATTTAAAGTTATGATGCAATTGACGTCAAATCATGACGAGAGTTTTCCATCTGAACATTCGTAAATCACGTTCCGGAATACTGAACTGTACATGTACATTTTGTAGTTTGAAATGCAAAGTTCAATCGATTATTAGTACAGGATCAAATAAAAATGAAAAGTCATTTTGAGTCTTGTCTTTATTATCTTTATTACTCAACATCCCCAGATCTAGATACAGGCTCGGATAATTCAGTTAATTCTGCAAATTTTCGATGCATTTTGGAAGGTTGTTTGTAAAAACAATTAGTCTTTCGACCTTTCGGCAGGCTGTGTTTTAATGCAGTCAATTTATGTTAAAGTGACAGTGAAAGTGACAGGCCTTACTCAAGTGTTTATGGCTAACGACATTACACACGTGTGATCATTGATGCAATTAACGGATCAATTTCCTACCGCACAGTATCGGGAGCAGCCGGGCGAAGCGGGACGGTGAAGTATCAAAGGAAAAATTTCTCACCTATTGCCGACACTGGAACAGTCGAGATATCGAATTATTCGACATAACGAAAATCGAGATATGCGATGTTTATTGATATAGATAAAGAAGAAAAAAAGTTGGGACATTGAGCTTACTTCGACATATCGAGAATATCGAGATATCCGATGTCGAGACAACGAGAGTGGACTGTATATATGTATACTTTGCAAACAAAAATATAATACAACCCCTTGTCATCAGATTTGTTAAATGCAGTTTGAACGTATTTCATTCGACTATTGCCCCAATTTGAAACAAAAAAATTCACTTTGATTCTATGTTTATCATCTGAAGAAGGTAGATTTTGAGATGATCAAATGGAAAATTGAGTTAACAAGTATTAAATTTACTCAGAAATAAATATGTTTGAAAAAATCAAGCCGATTCAGAGGTAAGTCTTTATTTCTTAAATAGCTCCAAGTGATTGTCGAACAAGTTGTTTGTTTTGATTAGCAAGTTACCATGAGAGCATTGTATTTTACAAAGATAGTGGGGTTTTCCCGAGTAACTGACATAATTGTTGGACTAATGGAGGCACTATTATGGCTTTTATATGGTTTAAATTCTTTAACTCAATAAACTCAAATCAAACTGAAGCTGCATCAGTTGCCTTACGGACATTTAGGATCTCAAACGAGTATTCATTTAATACCATATTTTTTATCAAACGAATTCAGGAAATGCGATATTGAGTTAGCCTTCGGCGAGCGTACGCGCGCATTTGCTGGACGAGTTAACTCTACATGTATCATGGTATTTAATAAAAAAAAATGTCAGATTATTTTCAATAACATGCTTTTAGCTTTGCAAAATAATTGTTTTTACGCACACTCCATGGAAAAACCGGTAAAATTTAAAATAAAAGCCTATGAAAACGCCCCAAAAGATATATTGCACGTGTTAAAGATAATGGGTATATTGCATAGAACACAATGTGAAACATGTGATAAATCAGTCTCGTTACTTGCTTCTGTTGTCACATACCAAAACCATACCCTTGTTGTACACCTAAAGCACTGTTATGTTTGTACATGTTATTAACAGACACTTGCTATTTGTCCTTTTGTTGTTAAAGGCCACATTTTAATTTCATAGCAACTTAATGTAAATTAATACAGCTTATTGAATTTAAACAATAAGCTTAAATTATTTTAGAGCAAAGTTACATTGTCTAAGGGAAGCAACCCAGTTCTTTGGTTTATCCATTGTTTATAGCAGTAGCCTCCCCGAGAAAAAGCACATGTTTGAACAGGAACAGGAAGTAGCAAGTTGTCTCCCTGTTCTATTTCCAAGACAATTCTGAGAACAGATTATTTTTTCACAAAATTTAAAATCCAAAGAATCCTTAGAAATTAAAGCATGTCAGGTAGAGGGAAAGGTGCAGGAAGAAAGAGGAGACAGCCATCCCCTACAACAAGGGCTGGGATGAAAAGGGGAGGACAAGACAATGATGAAAATGAAGGAGAAAGCTTGACCCTCTTTGACAGGCCAGAACGGCCATCAGGTAAAGTTGTGGATTTTTAGCAACTCATTGGGGATTCATTTTCTCTTGAAGATCCTAAAAAGCAAAATTTATATTTGAGTACCGAGATCAATAATGACAGGCCCCAATTATTACGGTGTGGCGGGGACAATTTAGGAATGCTGATCCCTGATAACTTGCAAATAAAAATCAAACAAAACGAGTATGTCAATTTAGCAACTTTAATTAAGGGAGCTGTTGACTGCAAGGAGACACAGAATGAAACCCTTTTGGGTGTGGATGAACGGGGGAACATAGTAGCTAAACCGAAGTCATCCACAGATAAAATCGTATCCATTGAACAGTGGACCGACGCATTTTTTATCTTTAGCAGCATTTATTTGAGTGCGCACCCTGATCAAACTCAAGATATGCTCCAATACATGTTTGTTATTAGGGAAGCTGACAGAAAACAAGAGGGTACCAATGGCGGACCTATGACGAGCAGTTTAGGCTACGTCAGAGTAGTTTGTTCATGCCATGGTCAAAGATAAATTCCGACTTGTGGTTGCGTTGTTTTTCAGGGGCCAGTCAAGGGACAACAAAGGCAGTGTTTGAAACACGAACAAAACTGCCCCCACCTCATTGCATTGATTTTTACAAAGGTTTTTGCAAGTGGAAAATTTGCAAGTTTCCCCATGTTTGCTCTGTATGCTCCTCAGCTCAGCATGGCCGATGGAGGTGTAGAGTTAACAATGCTGGACAAAGTACATCTACTTTTCAGCCCACTTTTCGACCCCTATACAAAAGTTGGCAAAGAGGAGCAGCCCGGGGAAAACTGTTCTGAGTCTGTTATTGATAGTCAGCGGAATTTCAATCATATAAAACAACCATTAATTCATTCTCAAGAGACGGAGTTTCCTTTAGCCCCTTCCCCTATTAATACCAGACAATAAGAGAAAGATTTGCAACTTTATGATAAATCGGAGGCCTTTTTTCTTTTAAATGGTTTTAAAACAGGGTTTTTATTACAATACAAAGGCCCAAGAAAAGCAACAGAATCAAACAATTTAAAATTTGCTAAATTACATCCTGACATAGTAAGAGAAAAAATTGAGAAGGAAGTGAATTTAAAAAGGGTAGAGGCGCCATTTCAATACCGTCCAATCTCAACTCTAAGAGTATCACCAATTGGACTTGTTCCAAAGAAATCTAGTGGTGAGTTTCGGCTTATCCATCATCTCTCTTACCCAGCTGGCGAGTCCCTTAATGACTTTATAGATCCCGCAGTTTGCTCAGTACAATATAGCAGTTTTGATCAGGTCGTTGAAATGATTCAGTCATTAGGAAAAAACTGTGAACTGTTTAAAATGGATATCAAAAATGCATTTCGCTTACTGTTAGTTTCTCCACATGATTTTGATCAGCTTGGTTTCATGTTCGATACTTTGACAAATGCCTTCCATTTGGTTGCTCAATCAGCTGCAATTTGTTTAATAGATTTGCAGATTTTTTGGAATTTGTAGTCAAACAAAAGTCCAGTTCAAACAACCTTATGCACTATTTAGATTATTTTTTAGGAGGAGGCAAACAAGATTCAGGGCATTGCAGGGAACTTATGTCAGTATTTGTATCTTGTTTGTCACAGTTAGGTGTACCATTAGCAGACGAAAAAACAGAAGTGCCAACAACAAAGCTTTGTTTTTTAGGGTTGTTGCTAGACTCCGAGAACATGATGGTGAGCATCCCAATGTCTCAAATCAAAGAGATCATTTTAAAACTCAATCTCCTATTGCAAAAGAGTCGCTGCACGCTTAAGGAAATGCAAAGTTTAATTGGCATGCTAAACTTTGCATGCAGGGCAATTTTGCCCGAAAGGCCGTTTTGCAGAAGACTAATAAATGAAACATGTGGGTTAACAAAGGCACATCATCATCTCAGAATCACGAAAGGCATAAAAAATGATTTGCAGATGTGGAAAATGTTCTTTCAGCACTTCAACGGTATACATGTTTTTCATGACAGGTTTTGGAGCACGAATGAGGATGAACAGCTGTTTACTGATAGTGCCTCTGGAGAAGGGCTGGGTTTTAGAATTTACTTTGCAGGCAAATGGGTTGCAGAAAGGTGGCCACAGACATGGCACACAAAAGGGTACCCAAAGGATATAACAGTACTTGAACTTTTTCCAATTGTAGTTGTTTTATTTATCTGGGGAGACACACTGAAGAACAAGAAACTGAAGTTCAGGTGTGATAACTCCTCAGTGTGTCATATTTTAAATAAAATGTCATCAAAATCTGAGATGGTAATGGTTCTTTTAAGGAATCTGACCACCAAATGTTTACAGCAGAACATCGTGGTGAAGGCAGAGCATGTCAGTGGTGCAAACAACTCAATAACTGATGCTTTGTCTCGATTTCAGATACATCGCTTACTAGCTCGCACAGCAGATCACGAACCATACAAAATGCCAGCTTTGGAAAATATTCGAGACAGAGCTATTAACTTAATACAAGCTAGCCTTTCAGTCAACACAAAAGGGGCCTAACCAACAGCGTTGCGTAGCTTTAACAAATTCATGCACGATTATTCCATACCCTCAATTTGGCCAGTGCCAATAAAACATATCATACTTTACATAGCCTTTTGCTTTGAGAAAAACTATTCTCCGTCCACTATCATGACATACATTTCTGGTCTCAGTTTCTTACACAAAATAAATGGATACCCTGACCCATCTGCCAATTTTGCGATACAAAAGATGCTAGAAGGTTGTAGACGTAGCAGAAAAGTGAAGGACTTGAGATCTCCCATTTCACTACAAACACTTACTGAAATAATTGGACCATTAAAACACATCTGTTACACTAAATACGAAACAGTTCTCTTCGGGACAATATTCTCATTTGCTTATTATGGCATTTTCAGAGTAAGCGAACTTGTGCATAACTATCTGGACGATAGAGCCTTGACAAAAAGGGATTTAATTTTAGAACATGGGGGGCAGGCCGTTCAAATTCATCTGAAGGTCACAAAAACAAATCAATTAGGTCACCCTACTTCAATCAGAATATCACTTAACAAGGAAAACAAGGACATGTTTAATGTTCTAAAAGACTACATGTCATTTATTTCACCAAATGCTCATTACTTCTTTTGCCATGCAGATCTAAAACCTTTGACAAGGTATCAATTTTGTTCAGTACTCTCTAAGGCATGCAAACTTATTGGCCGTACTTCAAAAACAATTAAATCTCACAGCTTTCGCATTGGTAGAGCTACTGATCTGGCCATCCAAAATGTTCCTGACGATGTCATAAAGCAGATGGGAAGATGGGCATCCAATTCCTTTTCTCGCTATATAAGAATTTAATGCTCAATGATCTGATTATTGCTATTTTTCAAATATTGCAGACACATGGGTCCTAGGTGACTCTCTTGTCAGATGGGCTGGGGTACAGTACCACGAGAGGGTTCGGCCGTCAGACATAGAATGGGAGGGGTATAGTGGCCTTAAGGCCGAAGACCTCCACTCAAAAATTCAACATGGACTCTTGTCAGGCAAGCCACCTAAATCAATTTTTGTGCATATTGGAGGAAATAATGTTACAAACACACATACATGTAAAATAATCCGATTACTCAAGAGGGAGAAACAGTACTTGATTGACACTTTTGAACATGCATTGGTTGTTTGGACTTTTATCTTGCCAAGATTAACTTCGGGTGAAAAATCGGATCACCAATACATTAAGAAAATGAATGATAAAAGAATGACAATTAACAGAACTCTTTCGAAATTCATATTGTCTTTTAAAAATGGCCGAGCCCTCAACATTAAGTCCATCGACACAAACACACATGGTTTCTTTTACAAAGGTGGCATACATCTCTCTCAAGTTGGAAAAGAAATGTACATTTTTGCCATTTCAGACACAACAGAACAGCTTTTCAAATCATCACAAAAATATTTTGAAATGTAAGACACTTCAAATGTCGCAGCCTAATTTTGGGGGACAAATGGTTATATAAATATCCCCATTTGTTGTGGCGGACAATTCGAGGCTGCTGGGAATCAGATGGTGTCACATATACAATTATTCAAATGCAAATGCATTTTGATAACTTTGGAAATCATTAAACTGGAGTTTGCTGCCTTTCCTTTTAGAAGTTTTCTCAATTTATACAATGCATAAGTTGTAGAAGTACAATTCTGTATGGATGGCAGCCTCTCCTGATTTAACACCAAATTGCTTCAGTGTCGCTCGGAACAGGCGGCCTGACAGCGAAGACTTTTACTATTAATAGATAAAGGAGACTTAACTTATTTTGGAGACTTATTTTGGAGATTCACTTTGGAGACTTATTTTGGAAACCTTAACTTATTTTGGAGACTTATTTTGGAGACTTATTTTGGAGATTCACTTTGGAGACTTATTTTGGAAACTCATTTTTGAGACTTATTTAGTTTGGAGACTTTATATGGAGTATGATAAATAGAGGATATTGGATATGGAGGAGACAAATTGAGGATATTGGATATGGAGGAGAAAAAATCAGCATAAGTTATTTTACCTTGAAATGGTTGAGCTAAACGTGACATCATCTGGTTCCCGGGGCTTTGGGATTTTCCAAACAATTTCTTACTCCTAATGACAAGGTCTGACCTTGATATTCATTGGAGTATAGTTGAAGCACTGTGGTCAAATAACTGTCATTCTTATTTTTCTGTTTTCTATATTTTGTATTGGTACTAATAAAATGTTATTGGAAAGGAGATTCTGCCTTTGTTTCTGAAAATAATGAAAACATACAAACTGCTCTGTTAATAGATATTTTATTATTGCATACATATTTCTCGCTGATCGGCTATTCTCGCGTTATAAAAAAAATGCATCATGGCTTGTGTTTTATTTTCTTGTTAAATCAGCAACAATACACTGCAAATAAAAATCGATTCTTCGGCAATCAAATTTCCAAAAATGATAGAAAACATCCATTGAAGCCCAAATCTACAAAGATTTCGAATTAAACATGAATTTTCCCTTTAAACTTAGTCAATTTTTCATTTGTTCTTGTATGTCTGCATGATTTGCTTGGGCCAGACTGGATCGATATTGTTTAAAGGTACACCGCATATTTATTTTGAGTATTTTCGTGGTTAGACCTTAGCAATACTTTGATCGTTTGAGTCGAATTGATTTTTTTTTAAACCAAACACTGTAAAAAAAGTAATGTTATATCTTAAATTACATATATTTAAACTGATATACACTTCATTGGTTGTTGTTTTTGATGGTACGGCAGATCTTTTCATTCATGTTTGATTTAATATTAATACTGTATAAAAATTTACCTTTACCCGATGTGATTAATACTTCTAAGAAGGGAGGCCAGCAGCGTTGGTTTTGGTGAGACAACATATAAAATGTACGGTTTACGTCATTAAGAATGGAAATCTTGAATGATGCCACTACTCCAGCGGCGTGGTTAAAACCTTGTTTACGAGGCACACATCTATAAACGTTTCGCACAAATATATCCCAAAAAGTGTCACCTGCACAACATTTTCCACGATTACGTTTATATTAAAAAGTTTGATAAATGTTATTACTAAGGCCGTTTCATTTTACAGCTTCCGACGACTAGAAAGTACTAGTAACGTTTTAATTTGTGTTCATTGCATTTTCAAGATCAACTGTATTATGATATCGTTTGGTTCGAATACGAAAATCTGGTGTGATTTAAAGCTGTAATTAAGGAGTTATTAAATTAAATCATATTGTATTTCATGGGAGTTTAATGGTAATGCGTCATGAAATGTAAACATTTATATTAACATAGCATTTGAATTCCAGTTTCTATCCACATTGAATTATATGCCATTACCTTTGCATAAACTACACGACTGATATATGGTGCTAAATTTTTGTTTAGATGATGCTCTTTGTTTTTGTTTAGAGCTAAACACCTTCATAATATTGGTATTGCATATTTCAAAGTCATATCAGACCGACTATAAAACTTGATTATGCCAATTAAGTGTCAACAACAAAAAACCCAAGTTTACCATATACGTTTCATTAGTTTTCGAGTTGCATGTTAATGTAAGGATTTGCTGTTGATGGAAATGCATGCTGACTCCATGTTGACAATGAAGTTGAAATTTATAATACGATATTGAAATGCTTCATTATGGTAAATATATAACCTCATGCAACAAATTGCATTTCAAGGGAGACTTATTTACTGAAACTCAATTAAGAACATCGTCGAACTTCATCCGCAGTTGAACATCCTTGCAAACATTCCTTGAGTTTTCCACTATTAATGTGGTGTCGATTTTTTGCGCATATACATCATCTGATGAAAACAGGAAATTGCTCTTTTGGGAGAACGGATTTCCATTACCTCCTATGAATTAATGATCACATCTGTAATGGTTCGACTAAAAATACTCCAAGGGTCTCCGAATGTGCTTAAAGCACTGGCCACATGTACTCTTTTCACGTGTAGCATGATACCAGTAAACACTTGTCACAGATGTTGCCGTTTGTGGGGAACGAAACAAGAAGCAGAAGTAAAGTCCGAATTAATGACGTTATGATACCTATATATGTACAGTGTAGAATGATGGTCGAACTGTATTTGAGCCGTTTAATACTTGATATGTCAACATATAAAGCGTCATAATTACTTAACGCTCTGAAAGCACATCACACACGCATGACATCAGAAGCTGTGGATATGAGTAGTCGTGAGACGAGAAGTCCTGAATAATGTTTGATCCGTCGAATAACCGCTATATTTAAAGCATAAGCACACCCGTGTCAGCCAGTATACCTGTTTTTGAAAGCAAAGTACAGGAAAAATTGTTGAGGGTCAAGTGCCTCATTGAATAAAGTACACATTGTTTACCATATTTGAACAATAAATACGGAAAGCATTCTTGAGGGTAAACTGCC